>NW_023463543.1:0-13524 GCF_013731165.1 Rhagoletis pomonella | reverse complement strand
CTTCGGCAGGGATCGAACCTGCGTAATCGATGTTCAAAGTCAGAAGCCTTAACCACTGAGCTATGTACATCCCGTAAACTCTTATTGCTAATTCATTTTCTTTATTCAACCAACTACTATCAAGTGCAGCTGATTTGCCGCTATTTAAACTCGACAGCGTGGTTGTTGTTGTCTAAATCGCTCCAACCGAGGATCGAACCTGGCATCTAGAGGCTTGTAGCCAGCAATTCTCACCACTCGGCTACCGCGGACGCGAAACTCTTCTGCTTTGTTTGCTTACTTGCACAAAAGACAACAGCTGGCCGTTTTTACCAGTGTTGTCAGCGAAAAATCCCCGGATCCGAGTTAATTCCCAAAAATTTCGTGCATTTGTTCGGCTGCGTATACGCATTTTAAAGAGGAAAATGCATGAGTCAAAGAATATAAAGGCTGTTTATGCAAATAATCGAGCCCGTTTGTCAACCGTATAAACTAAACTTTCTTCCTTTCTTTTTTTTTATTCACCAACACATGTTTGTGGTCAGCAGACTTTTTAATTGTTAGTTTTCGCAGGAAAAATTTTTTCCAGAAGAAATTGGCAGATCTGAGTGTCATTTTGCGCTCTCGATGTCGCCCCACATCGCAAGATTTTAGGTACGAGAACACTGCTATTAACTTCTTTATTTCTATAAATTAAATCGTCGCTCGAATAAAGAAACAGTGTAAATGCCACATACACTATTATTCGATAATTGCACCATTGGATAGACAATCCTTTAATCTATTAGAAAAAACTTTAGTTTTCTTAAATATCTCTTTGGCTCACTGATTTATTCCCGAAAAACGAAATTGTGTTTGTAGGGTTTGTAATGGTTTATAAAAACTTCCAATTCGTTTTTCTCAAAACTATACTTTTCATGTTACACTATTTCATTATTCCAGCGACGAAATATTTTGCAAAATATTTTTGTAAAACTTCCATTCCGTTAAATGCTTTGAAAGTTTTTTTTTTTACTTATAACTTGATTGTTTTGGTGATTACCTTGGCGTTTTGGTGGCCTTTTCAAACAATTTCCAACTTCGACACGCCATGTTTTATATCATGATTTTTATACAGAAAATCTAAAAACATATGTATATGTAACTATGTATGTATGGTCTTTTAAATGTTGGTACTTTTTCGGCTTACAGTACAGTACACGTTTTTTGGCCATTTGGTACAAAATTAAAAAACTAATTTATCATCCCTGATGTGTAGTTGTTGGTTCATGCTGTCATCAGGTATGTAACTTGAGAATGGAAATCGCTGCATCTTTTAGGCGAAAATTGTCGCTAACTGATTACAGAATCTCCCCCAGATCCTGTTCAAACTATTACAGTCGTCGGGGACCGATGGCATCATACCTTCGCAGCTCTGAAGGTGTCGTGCAATTAGTTGGATCCTATTTATGCGAACAGCGTGAGGACCGGGTACATCCCCATGGGTTGAAGGGTAGTCAGTGTTGCGTTCATCCCGAAGGCCGGAAAAGGCGCTCATGTTTCCCCTAGGGAGTTTAGGCCTATCAGTCTCTTCGTGTTTGATAAAAGCGCTAGAGAGACCTGTACCTGTACATAAGAAACGCGATTCCTCGTGACTGTCAGTTAAGGGCTCAATATGGTTATTGCAAGAAAAGGTCGGTGAATACCGCCCAGCACACATTGGTAAAGTGGTCAGAGGAAGCCTTCACGCATGAAGATAATGCAGTTGGAGACTTCTTTGGTATCGAGGGGGCCTTCAATAATGTCACTCCATAGGCAATAGTCAATTATATTCATAATCTGGGGGTTGAAACAAGAATGATAGAATACAAGATTGCGCATTAGTGAGGGTGATGACGTCAAGATAGCAACGAATAGGAAAGAGTAATTGGAGATGGAGGAGAGAAAGAGTGTTAGCTGTCAAACCATGGAGGTCGCCATATTTACATACATATAAACATCTCTGCATACATACAAACTGTTTGCTAAAATGGCGTCACACGTCAAATTCGCCAAGAACAAAGTACCGGTACTGATGATTGCGCCACCTCTGTCTCCCTACATCGCGGGGTTGAAACCAACCGTGACAGAGCTGTCGCGGCGTAGTGGGCGAGCGTCTGCACTCAGGGGTGAGTCAATAGGAGCACTCCACAAAGTGGTGCTCTCTAGTGGAACTGGAAAAAGTGGGCTGTCGGGGGATCGCCTGTGTAGATGATGTGGAACTTTTGGTTAAGGGACGATTTATATACACAGTTTTAGATCTGGCTCAAGGTTACCTGAACTAGGTGGGCGATCAACGGCGGCTGTCGTAGAAACTTAACATTGAGGAAAGGGGAGGAAAGGTGTCGGTTGCCTTGCACTGCTAAAGGGGAGCTATCAGTAAAAGGTGGGGTCTCTCGCCCAAATTAATTCATTAGTCCTAGGAAACCAGATATAAGTCTATATTGTTTCAAGGAGCCCTTGTCTGGTGGAACTCACTAGAAAAGGCTACACTTTTAAAATAGGATTTAGCGGAGCATTAGGAACCACACCGGTGGATATTGCAGACAGAATTGTCGCAACGCGAGCTGCTATTAGGCTAAGGGAAACCGGGTCCTTTTGTGAGATAAAAAGGGAAAAGAGGACGTTTCTCTGCGCACGTTACCTCTCAAGGGCTAGTTATGGGAGTTCCGATATGCCATTGTGCGATTGGTATTCATGCGGTAAGACTTTTGTATCAGCTGTCAAGAGGAATCATCTCCACACTTGCTTTTAGACTGTCCAACCTTCGCGAGGCTAATATGGAAGCATTTTGGCACGCGCTTCTGAACAAGCACTGAGCTCTCAGGGATCGAAATTAGCCGCATTCGAAATTTCGTAATCGGCTCGCGGGGTTTACTTAACTTAACCTAACCTGTACTTCTTCGAGCTATGAAATAGTTGGTCACATTAGTCATGCAGGAGTTTATTTCATTAATCCAGCTTCTATTTAAATATCCTCATAAAAAATTAGTTTCAATACACTTTTCTGCATTTCACATATGCTTTTTCGAATTCATGATAAATAAAATTAAGAGGCTGAAACCGTCGTTATTAGTGCCTAACTTATAAGATTATTTGTAAAATTTATTTTATAAATAAACTATTTATAATAGTAATAATAATACAATTAAGGTAGAAATTTTATATTATTACTTTGATGTTATACCTGACAAATTCGAATATGCCACCTACAACAGAACAATTAAACAAATATGTAATGATAAACAATCTAAATAAATACTTAAACATGTACATACTTAATTGATATTTTATGTCCAAAAAGTTAAAAGACAGTTGGCGCCTAATGTCAGGGTACCTAGTCTGGCTATTTTATAAAAATAATACTCTCTGAGTCCAAATCAGTTGTAAGGTATTTTCAAGCTAGCTTTAGTTCCTGCAGGTATGAATGGATAAGTTGAGATCAACATACATACTACATGTGTTCTTATGTAGTATGTACATCTAAGCAAGCTACAGACAAGTTTAATAAATATGTATACACTACTTTCAAATTTAAGCAAATATTTTAATATTTTTCTTAATTAATTTAAATTAATTCTTGGATTTTCCGACCACACCATTGCCGTTTGTATGGCGTCCTAACGTTCTAAATGTGGTTGTGGTGACATTCGAATTTTCGACATTTAATAACAGCCGCGCTAATAAAAACCACAACAAAGGAAAATTGGAGAACCATCACATGATTTAACTATACAGGTCTTTTCCAATAATTTAACATCGCAGATAATGACACTATTTTGATTTACATATGTACAAATATAAATACATAATAAACTAGAAAAAAATCAGTTGAGCGTGCATATGTTCGTATGTATGTACATATATATACATATATGTATGTACATATGTGCACTTTTTAGATATGTTGATAAACATACGTATATATTTACATAATATGTATACGTATCGTCTCTTGCGGTATATTAGGTTAATAATACTACTAATAATAATTAATGTTTTTTTTTTTGGTTTTAATATGTCGAGTAATTAAGGTTCAATTTATTTTGGTAGAAGCAATACATCTCGACTTACACTAACAAAAAAAAGAGTCTTGTATTGTTCTCTTAACATAAAAAAGTCTTGCTTTGCACAAAAATCGGTAAACTACTCACCAAAAGCTAATGGAATTTAAAAATAACTATTACGACATCAAATAAGTTACAGTCTTCAATAGTGATTGGACTTAAAAACAATTATGTGTGGTAGAATCTGGAAAAAAATGTGGTAGATTTCAAAAAAATGTGGTAGATCTCAGGTTTTGGATCAAACTTTGTACAAAAATTAAAGGAATTCTGTAAGGTTTCACCTAAATTGCAAACTTTTTAATTATACGCTAAAAAAATAATTTTAGTAAAACAAAGCGCTAGATTGAAGTTGCTAAAAATTGCTTTGGGTTTTGGCAATTTTTTCCTTGCCATTGTAAAGCGGTTCCTTCCATATCAAAATATTTTTCGAACATAAATTTTTTTGCAACCTTGCGGAGTGTTGTCAGCGTTTCATTCTATCACATCACGATGTAGCGAACAAATGTGGCATGTTACAGAAACCGCTACTTGTGATTTGCCGATTTTGATAATTCTCAAGTAAATGTAAACAACGTCTCAGAAACTTTAGATGAACTGAAATTCGCTAATACTTTCAGAAAAATCGCCGTTTTTTTAATTTTCGCTATTTATTATTTTTTTTTTGTTATATATTTTAAAACTTAACGTAATAAAACCACGTTTCCTGTCGAAAAATTTATTATTGAGAAAATTTACTATTTTACAGTTTATTTTATCCTCCCATTCGGCTTTGGTTACTTTTACTTGAGAAATTTCTCGCCACCGGGAATGCGGAATCTTGTATGATATTATTCTTGTTACCATATAGTGTTTAGTGTTGGACAATTTTTGCTCTTAAAATTAAGAAAATTATGTCGAGCAAAAATAAAACTAGGTACTCAAAAACGCGAATATGTGGTAAATTTCAGACCTTGTTTGGTAGATGTGGTAGATGCTCAAAGAAGTGGCAGATCTACCACAATGTGGTAGAAGTCCGATCACTGGTCTTCAATAAAAAAGCGTATAAAAGAATATCACAACTAAATAACTAGTTATTTGACTAAGTTTGTAAATTGCTCCGTAAGAACCAAAAATGTTACATAGAGACTTTATATATTAAGGTAACATTAAATACAATAATCAATATACATACAGATTTATCAGGGTTGTTGCGAATTTTTGCATTCGCAACCGCGGAGCTAGCGCATTAATTTTAACATTCGCATTCGAATATTGTACAATTGCACTGATAAAACGGATATCTGGCGAACAAAATGACAAATTATGGCCAACATTTTTTAGCTGTGGAGATGCTACGTTAAAACTGTCCCCCTTCTTATTTTACAACGCTTTCATCAAATTCCAATGTTTTGTGTCCAGACACCATTTATAGCTATAAAACTTTGCTTTGCAAAGATCCTATAAAAAGTCTAGACATCAACCTCGGCGCCACGCTTTTATAAATGGACTAAAAACATATATGTAATACTTCTATATTGGTAGTAAGCTAACATCTCAATGTGTAAGCATTCCGAAATCAAAGCGAGACAGTCTAGTACTGTTTTTGTCAATGTATTGTGTACTTGAGTGCCGTTTTTGTAAATGTGTCGTGTACATGTTTATTTATAAACGTATGTGTTCCTTTTCTTTCGTACGTATTTATTGATATATCTGTACTGTATTGTTTTCGGACGGTACTAGCTCTTACTGCCAATATAGGAGTATTACATATATGACTAAAAATTAGAAAATAATTTCTCCAGTCCCAAAGAATTTGTTTTGATAACTTTTGATTTTGAAATTTTAGCAAAAGTCATTATAAACAATTTATGAGATTGAAAATGAAAAGCGTGTGGCGCATGTAATATACTGTAATAGACTTCAATTGATATGAAAAGTAATATCTCTGAAGGAAAGATTGGTCCAATCGCTCGAAAAATATAGTCGTAGGTATAGTAGCTTTGTATCTAGACCAAAGATAGTCCAAAAATATAAAACAATGTAATGTAAAACAGGTGAATTGTACTAAAAGTGGTCCGAATGTAATGCATAAGGAATGAGTTTTGATCTAAAACTGGTTACAATGTCATGCAGTAGCGGACAACGGTTACAATTAACGACTTGCTGATATGTAGGCACTTAGTTAACGAATTTTCATGTGCGCCATTGGCATGCAGAGAGAGTATCCGCTTAGAAAATCTGAGAACCCCGGTTCGAATCGCAGCTGGCGCAAGTTTTATTTTTGTATATTTGTGTAATGCAGAAGCGGACAATTGGTCCTAGCCTAGGACATTCAATGTTAAATGTAAATAGAATTTTACATGTTGTTGGACCAAACTTTGGACTAGTTACAATCACTTGCAGTCTAGTTTGTGGTGTGCTCTAAGTCTATTCCGAGATCCTACAGGGATATGTGCGTTTGAATCGTGAGTCGGTTTGGATTCTATAAAAATTTTTTATGTTTGAAATGCAACCGTGGACGCCAGCTGGCAGCGAAACTGGCAAATTCCTGCAAATTTGCGTTCGTGCAGAAATTTGCAAGTTTCTCAACATGAGAGAGAATTTGAGAGAATTTTTTCTTACTCTCTGATATTTTAAGTGTTGGATAATTCTTGCTGGATTTTCGACGAACAAACCTAATATCAACTACAGGTGGTAGCGATAGAAGCCATGCTTCTTCTTATGAGCACGATTACGTCCAGTTATCGCCTGTTTTGCTTTGTTTACATATCTGCGTATACATACACATGCACGTAAATACATACCCTGCAAACAAATTCTCCCGAAATCTTTAAGGATATCGGTTCACAAGAAGTAGTAAAGAAATTTCTGTACGATTTCTTAAAGAAAATTTGGGCTGTTCGTTAGATTACAAGAAATGAGGCGTCAAATGAAAGGGCTTGGCCTACAGATGCGCAATTATATATTATTTTTTTTTTTTTATTAGGGTTGCAACCTGTTTAGGTGTCAATCACACCTTATTTAATATCTACACATTCAGCGCGTGGCGAAACCTCGCACATACGAGGCCGGCTAGTACTAGTATACATACATATACACTTGTGGTCAGCTGATTAGGTCAAGTGGCATTTTGACTAGTTTTGGCTATTTTTTTTTTTTGTTTATTTAAGGTTTATATAATTTTTATAAAAGTTTAGCTCCTTACCTAACCAGCGCACAGTGGCCAATTTTTGGAAAACCCTGGCCAAAAGTCCAAAAAAAAAAATGGTGCATTCGTATGCATAACCATCTTATATTGTTAGGAGGGCTCTACTGCGTATCGTTATGAGACAACAAGTCGATTCTGTTAAGGCATTTAGTGTTACAGGAGATCGAAGTCACTGTTGCTAGCAATTCGCTCTAAACTTTTCGTAAATTAGAGTTTTCGTCGTTGTTAAAATCGTGGTATTATCTTAAAAAAAATAAAGTAATCTAGAGTATGCAAAACATGTTTTTTCATTGTCACGCCATCTAAAAACTCGCGTAAGACATAGATATGCACGGATTGATTTTTTTTTGTTTACTCATTATGATGGATTAGGAAAATAGTTACGAGAGTGATCGAGATGGGCGGTCTAATTTTCCTTTTCATATATAGGTATTGAAGTTTTTCCCATCCACCTTGGTTAAAACCACCTGCCACAAGCCGCCACTGTAGTTTGGACATCAGTTTTTATACGCGATTCTTATTTTTTTTATGCTTAAAAGATTTAAATTAAATAAACAAAATAAATAAATAAATATTAGAGTGGTCATCCATGGGCCTCTCATTATTGAATGGGCACCCCTGCCAATTGGGCAACTTTCCGAAGAAGCCCAAGAGTCAAGGAATAAGGATATTAAAAAATATTGGCTGCTTGTATCCTCCTTGTATCCTATGACAGGGTCATTTCAAGTTTACGTTTAAACCCACTAAAACAAAATCATAAACTGTCGTCAGATGCCATTAAATTATTATCAACTGTTATAAATGCGGATGCGGAATTGCCATCAGTAAATATAGATATCAGCTTGGTTACTTCAGATGACTGCGAGTCTGACGGTGTATAAAATTGTTATCTTAAAAATATATTCCTGTATTAACAAATATGTATGTCTTGTTTATTGATTCATTCAAACATTTGAACATCAAGATTTTTAGAAACAAACATTAAGACCTCGTTAGTGTTGGTCCGAGCTTCTCTTCCGATTTGTGGCGTGCGCCTTGATGTTGGCGCACAAAGGGGAGGGACCAACAGTTTTACGCCGAATCCGAACGGGGATTTTATTTTTACGAGAAGCTGTTCTTTGTGGCTGAATACACTCGGGGGTTTGCCATTGCCTGCCAAAGGTCGACCACTATTACAAAAAACTTGTTTGTTTCTTATCTTTTGATGTTGGTCGGAAACTGGGCTTGAACCCAGGCCATGCGGAATGATAGCGTATATTGCTAACCGCTACATCACATTATATAACAAAAAAGCAGAAAACATGACCTTTTATACTTAACTACCTTAGTTTTGCTAAAAATCTGATTATTTTAAGCGTACACAGCAGCCATTATGCATCCGCCATTTTGAATTTCGAAATTATGTGGTGAAATTTAAAACCAGCAACCAAAATAGAGACGAATACATAAGGTTTGATTACAATTGTACCACGCTTCGACTTTTGGCCAGCTTTTTCGAAAAACTGGCCACTGTGCAGCGCCACATAAATCCACATTTCACACTTAGTATAAAAATTATGAAAATTTAAGAAACTTTAACATTTGTACTCAAAAATTTTAAGCTTTTTATTTCGAATTTTTAGAAAAATTTTGGGTATGCAGTTTTGTAGTTAATTAAACTGCGAATTTCAACACGCTAGAAAATGGTGTTGATGTTTAATAATTTTTTGCTGGTGGTGCTAGGCGTTTTCTCCCATACCAACGAAATTGTCGAGCATATTTTATATGGAAGAAAATACACAACACCGTCATCAAAAAAAAAAATTATTAAAAATCGACGATATTTTCTAGCGTCTTGAAAGTTGCATTAAGATTTAATGAGCTAAAAACTGCATACCCAAAATTTTTCTAAAAATTCTTAATAAAAACAATACAATTTTCGGGTGCAAATGTTAACATTTGTTGAATTTCCATAATTTTTAGCCGAAGTTTGAAATGTAGATTTGTGTGGCGCTGGTAAGGTTAAGTGCTAGACTTTTGGGGAACTCCAAAGTGACGGGTGGGTCATTTTAACTCATTTTTGCTCAAACTTTTAGTAAATTCTCTTTAACCGTTGATTTGATAAGTGTCAAACTGTTAACACTTGAAATTAGATATCAGTTTAATACGAAATTGATAAAGTATAAAATTTAATTATATAATTTACAGAGAAATTAAATATTTTCCAAGCATGACGGGTGGAACAACGATGACATCCGTGTCTCTGAGTTCTCGGATTTGTTTCGCAATTTTAGACAAACTATAAATATTTCGTTAAAAGCGGCTTTCTCGAATGTAGTTAGTAGAATGTTAAGTACCATTTTATGCTTTAAGGGCATTGTTATATTTTAAAATGAAAACAAAACGTTATTTGTACTTGTGATGGGTGGGACACCATTTTGTGACCAGTGTTGCCGCGAATCATTTGTAGTGGTAGCCGAATTCCTTTAAAAAAGGGCTAAAAAAAGTCGTTGTGGCTAAAAATGGTAGCTACAATTTTTTACTTACATATACATATATAAGTATACACGCAAACATTTTCAATAAGTAATGATATAGAAAAACAATGAACTCTGGAGAAAAAGCTAATATTTTATCCAACAAAAAACCTTTTTGTATAAAACGGTAAATATACGACACCAGCTTGCTGGCTCCATCATGTGATTGTACCATCAGGGTCGAAGCATATAACTTCCAGCATGCTGGTACAATATTTATTTCTTTAAAAATGAGGTCGAGGAAAGATCGAAATGATTTGAGCCGAAATTTCCTAATTTTTCTACCATTTTGTTAATCATAGTTTTTTTTTTTAATTCGCAATGCAGTATCGTGAACTTAATCTTCCACAAACACGGCTTTGACTCATATAGTGCAAAAAATTCCGCCAAAATACTTTTTACTTAGAAAATTGAGCTAATTTCACCACTCACGACATGAGCATGCTGGTACAATCATAAAATATTCAAATAGTTTTTGAAGTCGCACCCGCAGTTGGTAGCTAAATCTAGCCACCAAAGGGCTAAAACCCCAACACTGTTTGTGACGGGTGGGACGAGTCACCTTTGATGATACATAGTTCGTGAGTAAAATGGACACTGCTGATTTGATGTGAATATTTATGAAATTTTTAATAGGAAGACCTCATTTAAAAAATTGGAGTCTTAAGAATTTGTATGTTACGTTAAAAAATACACATTTTGCTGTGTGTGTGTTCTTTCTTTTTGGATAATTATTTTTTGCATTGCCACGTCTAGTAGATGAGGAATGCCTTGGAAACTTGATGCAAACTAAATAAAATAAAGAAAATAGTGAAAAAAATGGATAAAAATCTATTTCTAAAGATTTATTCTACCTGTTATACTGTTTTTACAGATTTAAACAAAATTTATGTAATTTATTTTTTTTTTATCTTCGCTGGATTGGCCCTTTTATAAAAGATATATAAACATTAAATAAACAAAAGAAAAATAGCGCAAACTAGTCTAAATGTTACTTGCTTAACCAGCTGACCACAAAGGTATACTACTCAGTGTTGCCAGAACTTTTTGGATGAACCGGCTAAATTGGCAAATAAAACCGGCTAAAAACGGCTAATATGTTTCAACTAAATTTCACATGTTTTATTTAAATAAATCACGAGTAAAAAGACCATTTCTTGGAGAGAAGTTACAAATTCGCGCCGGAAAAAATTTTGCCAGCAAGAATTTGCAATTAGGAAAAAGATATGATTGTGGCACATGGGTGGATTTTTTGTCGACGATAATTTGAATAAACAAGTTCGTTAAATTTAAAAATTTACAAATTGGAGCGATTTTAAAATGAAAAATGTAAGTTAATACTTGTTTACTTAATTAATTTAGTTAATTCCAATGATTTGAAAGGTACTCGGAACAAAACTATTTATTACTATTACTATCTGATATTTTGAGTAATAATTCTCGCTGGATTTTCGACGAACAAACCTATTATCTTCCCTACAAGGCCTTTTCAGACTGACCGATTCTCAATACACTCAAATAGAAACCAATACACATAAAAAACGCTGTAAAAATTTCCCTTCAATTTTAAGGCAGTAAAACAACGACCTTAAGTTAACATCAACTGAGGCCATATGTTGACAAGGGATGCAAAATCACAGTTACACAAAAGAACTGGTCAGATTTTTCAGAAATCCCTTCAATTCTGATGTAAAATATGATGCTAAAAGACTGCAGATCGCCCATTTAGATGACCGGAAGATGTCTCGTAGAATTCCCAGCGAGTTTTGCTTTACATAAAAATTTGTGCTCTATTATTTTCATTTTGACTCACTTCAGTGTTGGTTCCTTTCATTAAAGTTGGCATTCGGCTTTTGGAATTTAAATAAGTTCTCAGCAAAAAAGTTTGGGAGTGGGCAAAAATTATGTTTTTTAATTTAGGCAGAATTGAATATGCGCTATCTGGGAAGACAATATCTACATGTAATATTTATTCTGTTTTTTGGCACTATATCCAAACACAAACGCATCTTAGGTGTCTTAACAGTGAAACAATTTCTTATTTTCTAAGTTTGCGAATAAAACTTCACACTTAAAATTAAGACATTTATAACAATCATTTTATAAAGAAAATCCATTCTTCGTTTAAAATAATTTTAATAATAAGCGAAATCGGCCCAATTTCATACAATCCTGGCTGACATGAAAATTTTCTCCCCGATAAGGCTAGTAGCCATTTCTAACAGATTTTGGGTCGCTTAATCAAAAATGGAAACATATATACATATTTGAAATTTAAGAAAACAAGGCAAATAGCAAAATCGGCTAAAAACGGCTAGTTTTTTTTTCTGCAAAACGGCTAACAAATCGGCTGCCGGCTAAATCGAAATTTCTCCGGCTGTTTGCTATCGCAACCAGCTAAATCTAGCCGGAAAGCAGCTAAAATGGCAACACTGATACTACTTAACATATAACAAATACATAATAACTATTTAAAAGCAAAAAACGTCACAAATGATATTGTGTATCTATCTACATGCATATCTAAATATATACTTACTTATCAAACTCATTAATGTGGTGTTTATGCAAATTGCTTTTGCACATCTAAGCTACGATTTTTAATATTTTATTGATTTTGATTTGCGTAACAAAACGCAAATTTGTTTGTTAAATTTTCAAGCACTGCACAGTGCAACGTTTAGGACCCCAAATAAGCAAAAATGAAATCGGTGAATAAAAAATAAATAAAAATAAAAATAATAATAATAATTATAATAATAATAGGAGTTATCAGTAGATACTTAAGTAATTGTACCTCACATTTGAAGTATTTTTTCCGCACCTAGAAAGCTCCAGGTATGAGCTTTTAAAGTTACAAGAAGAGCTCACTTTTATAAAAAACGTGTGCACTTAGGGCTGCCAGATACCTCTGTTGCCAAACCGGGACACTTTAGGGAGGGTCTCTCGCTCCCTTCTGTTTCATTTCGACGTGCGAATGGATGTAGTGAAATTTTATTTTGACAGACAAAAACAAAAACATAAAAACATGAGATCATGAGATACAACGTACGCCAACAAAACGAAACAACTTATCACAACTAAAGCACAGAGAATTTTTCACAATGCATTAACCTTTTTTTATTCTTTGTAAAAATACAGCTTATACTAAATATATTAAAAAACATAAAAATCAAAAATTTAAACACTGTGCTAAACTCGGGAAAATTCAATAAATTTGCATACATATTTGAAACATTCTCATCAGACTTTTTATACAAATTTTTAAAATGAAGTTTTGCAACCCATTAAATTTTAGTTGATTTTTGGTATTGTTTTTACTGAGAGTTTCTTCCATACAAACTATGTTCGAGAATTCTTTTTATATGGAAGACACTGTCAGCCAAAAAAAAATAAATGCTAAAAATCAACGAAATTTGCTGGCAAATTCAGACTTGCACGTTATTAATTGGCTTAAAAGCTACATTTTAAACATTTTTCTAAAAGATCTGATTAGAAATTGTGATCTGATGAAAGAGCCTCCGAGCCAATAATTTTGTACGGCACTGTACTTATAAGTACTCTAAGTTTCATGAAATACAAAAACTTAAGTATAAGATACATTAAAATTTCAGTCATATTTTTCGTTGCTGTGAACTTGTTTCAAAACTTCTGTATTTCCCTTAATATAATTGTAAAACTCAGTGCACGTCATTTTGAACGTATTTAGGTACATATACTAATCATCAACTATTGCTTGTGCAAAGTTCAACTATCT
>NW_023463542.1:0-13529 GCF_013731165.1 Rhagoletis pomonella | reverse complement strand
GTGCTATTGTCTTTGCGCAAGCAGTCTGCGGAACTAGTATTGTGTAACACAGGTATGCCTTTTTTTGTGTAAGCAAATATATATGTTGCATATACGTAGTACATACATATATATGTATGTACATACATACTAGGGCATTCAATACCGAAGCACTTTAACAATCCCAGGATTTCGGTATCCAAAAAATTCTTATAAGAGGATCCCGGGATTTCGACTTAATTGCAATTTTTACATTTTTTAGTAAGTTCATCGTTTTTTGTGGCCACATTTGGCCTTACGCGGAGCATAATTTCCATTTCTACAAAACCACACCAACAAAGTAAAATGAAGAACAACTACCCTGAAAAAATCGCGACTACTCCATTCATGCATGTAGAGAGTACTCCCTAAGGGCCATGGAGTACTCCAAAATTAACCACAATTCATATAAAAAAATATGGTCCAATTAACATTGCGATGTCTTAGGGCAGGACCATATACTCCATCCCTGCATTACATCAGAGTAGCACAAAACTACTCCAACATATTAACAATGGCATTGTTGTTATATTTTTTCGTTTGTACATGGTTTTGTTCTTCACTTCTCAGATGCTTTTTCGAAATTAATAAAAACCAAAAACAAAAATTAAAAATTACATGTTGCCTCTGACGGCATTCGAACCCGAATATGCTGGGAGCTAACAATTAACAGCGAGCATCTCTACACGTTCAGCTACAGCCAGACATGCAAATGTGCTTTCAAATGCTCCACTTCAATCACATTTCTTTAAAACACGAGCAGTGATTGGGTAACAAACAGTAAGCTGGCGCAGAGACACGAGTTCGTCCGCTACAGCATGACAGAGGAACACTTTTGTAAGTACTCCAATATACCACAAATAGACTACATGGTCCAACGATTTTTGCAGGGTATGGCATACTGTAAAAGCTTCTTACATTTTGAATTGCTACCAGATTTTTTGCTTTTTATACAGCTCTTGCACAAAATATTTGAACAAGTGCAGATATTAATGCAAGTTCTGAAATTCACTTCCGGGTTCAAGTTTTTTTTTTTATTTCTTTTTTTATTATTACACATCTATCATATTAAAATATATGTATTATTATTACAACTAATATGATCAAAAGTACATATTAATAAGTAATTTAAATTGGATAAGATTTAAAATGTATGAAGACAAATGCAGCTTTTTAGAAAAAGTGCAAATGCTATGACTAGCTTCCCATCAGGTCTAGAACAGTTTTTCGCTTTTGTCGCCGGCGCAGTGAGTTCGTCTGGATGAGACTGGAAGATGCAGCATTGACATAGCATCTTAATGGCTGAGTGTGGGCTCTAGCTGTTTCCTTTGCCACCATAGTGACAGTTGGAATGCAGAGATCACGGTGGAGATCGGAGTTTGGGATGTAGAATTGAGCATTTACTATACTTCTGAGCACTTTTTTCTGAAAGCGTTGAATAGTATTGACGCAGTTTAGACTGGCACATCCCCAGAGTTGGATGCCGTAAGACCAAACTGGTTTTAGCACTTGTCTATACGGCAGTAATTTGTTATGGATTGACAGCTTGGAGTTTCTGCCAATAAGATAGTGCATTGTGGTTAATTTCAAGTCAAGCTCTTCCCGTGCCTTCCAACGCAGTTTAGCGTCCAGCGTAATACCAAGGTATTGCGCTACATTAACATGTGGAATGATTACATTGTCGATATAAATAGGTTTGCAAGTGCTGCGATTCAGAGTTGTTGAGATTGATTCACCATTTATTGGCCCATGATAAAACCGCGTTAACAGCGACTTGCAGATTAGATGTAGCGACTTCAACACTATTTCCTATTGCTAATAGGACGGTATCATCAGCAAACGTTGCCGTAACATGTTGGCCTAGAACCGGTAGGTCATAAGTATATAGCAAATACAGTAGTGGGCCTAGATTGCTTTCCTGAGGTACTCCAGCATTTATTTTGCATAGGTTAGAACAAGAGTCCCCTTCTTTCACTCTAAAGTATGTGTTGCTTAGATAAGATAACAAGATTTCGCTGTAAGCGTGTGGCAGAAGCAACTTTAGTTTTTTAAGCGACCCGATGTGCCACACTTTGTCGAATGCTTGGGAAACATCTAGAAATAATGCGGAACACACTTAGTTAGCTTCCATTGCGGATTCGGTTCAAGTGAATCCAAATTTTGATGTTCATATTTCTCGTTTTTCATGTCAAATGAACGTGAATACATTTTTTCGATTTCAACATAACTTTTACTCCGTAAATAAATCAGTAAAAATCTCGAAATCCCGGAGCTGCAGATAATCCAGGATTCCGGGACATGGAAAAGTGTAGGGAATCTTGATGCCGGGAGTGAATGCCATAATACCTAAGTATCTCCTCCTTGGGAAAAATTAAATGCCTGCAGAAATTTTGCATTCATTTTCTTTTGCTGTGCGTGGATACAAATGTACTTGAACGTTGTTTTCATTGCCATCACCATGCCCATCCAAAATTATTTGTCACAATAGGTAAATATGTACGTACATTCATCTGTAGTATATGCAATATATCGTCACACTTATGCCAGAACCATGAATGTGCAAATTTATCAGTTTTAAGTTATTGGGTTGACTTGATTAACCTTTGGATGTTCTATGTTATACAAAAAACCCAGACTCGTAAAAAAAAAATTTCAAACTTAATTTTCCAAAATTCCATTTTTACCATGGTGGAATAGCGACGTGTTGGTTGTGATTTTGACAAGATCGGCATGCTTATTTTCAGTGCTGCCGATCTTAATTTTTATACTACTATTCGTTGGGAAATTGTATCTAAAATACTCCATTTTGTTTTCAGAACAATATTAATATTTAAAATTGCTGGATTTGTATAATTTTGTCCTAAAGAAGTAAAAAAAAATAAAAGATATCGTGGTTATCAATGGAAAAAAACGTACACAAAAATCGTATAAAAAGGCGATTTTTTATATTAAATAACTTTTGATGCATTGTCATAATATTGAGCCAAATGAACTACTGATCACTAGAATAGAGTGGCTGCATGGTTAAATGAGGAATTCGCTTATATTGCCGATATTTATGTGTTTTAATCTATTTAAAAAATAATTTACAGTCTTATAGGAAATTGCCTTATTTTACGGATTTTACTTTTTTTAAGTTACAATATACAGTATCGGTCATATCTATAGCACGCCATTTCAAAGTGATATTGTGTGCAACTTATGTTTATTTATTTATTTTTGAGAATTTTCAATTAAAATACAGTTCTTTCTCTAACAAACCCCATATAAAAACAAGTTTAACAATTTGTAGAAAACTTAAAAAAAGTGCAAGAAATTTTCACCTAAATTTCAAACTTGTTTCTCAGAAGTGTTTGAATTTTTATGAATACACAGTTTTATAGCCCAACGAATTTTAGTCTGATAATGTGCAAGTTTCAAGTTGCTAAAAGTTACCGTTGATTTTTTAGAATTTTTTTCGCCAAAGGTGTTGCAGATTTCTTCCATATACAAATAAATTGAGTTTATTCATTATCAGGGAACAGATTTTATGGAAATTACCTTTTTTTCTGCTAAAGAGATAGAGTATATTCGATTAAGAATGTCCACGATTTAGCTTTCCCTGATTCCATATATACACATTTGAAGTTGCCTTTTTTTGCCTTTTTTAAGATATTTGCCTTTTTTTTGCCTTTTTTAAGATATTTGCCTTTTTTTGCCTTTTCTACCTTTAAAAAAGTGATTATAGCATTTACAATTTTTTTTTTTTAAGATTGAAAAATATACACATTGCCCATGCGGCTTATAGAAGCACAGGGACCTCTTGCCAAATTGGTGTTGAAAAAATTCAAACCCGTTTTCTCAGCTAACGTAGGCTTGGAGACAATAAGGGGTGTGTATAAAATTGTAAAGGGCGAGGAAAACGCCCTTATTCCTTATAATATGAACGTTTCAAACGGTCCATATTTAAATTGGGCTCCACTTGTATCAACTTACGTCGAGCGCACATTTAGTACATTCAAGGCTTTTCTTCGCGAATATCTAATGAAAATGCTGCCAGAAAACTTCAAAATGCATCTTGTAGTTCAATGTTACTACAACTATACAGATTAAAGTTGTATGAGTTAGAAACTCGAAAGGATAAAATAGTCAAAGATTCAAAGTACAAATTTTTCATACAATGAAACTAGTTCATATTTTTTCTCTTTTTACTTGTAATATAAGCATTTCTAAAATAAATATATTTTTTGATTGTTCTTCGTATTTTCTGTCCTTTTTAGTGCCTTATTTTGCTTTTTTTGCAATACCTTTTTTTTGCCTTTTTCGCTATTTTGTTTTGCCTTTTTTTGCCTTTTTTGCACTACCTAGTGCCTTTTCCTGCCTTTTTCGCTATTTTATTTTGCCTTTTCCAGCCTATTTCGTTACTTTATTTTGCCTTTTTTATAGGTTTTTAGGTCCTAAAAATCCGTTCCCTGTTCATTATATGGAAGCCAATACGACAAAAAAAATTCTAAAAAATTAACGGTAATTCGTAGCCACTTGACATTTGCACATTATCAGACTAAAATTGCAGTGGCTAAAAAACTGTGTACTCGAAAAATTCTAACACTTCCGAGAAAAAAGTTTGAAAGTTAGGTGAAAATTTGTTGCACTTTTTTGAAGTTTTCTACAAATTATTAAACTTTGGTTTATATGGGGTTTATTAGAGAAAGGACTGTATTTTAATTGAAAATTCTTAAAAATAAATAAATAAACATAAGTGGCACACAATATCATTTTGAAATGGCTTGCTATAGATATGACCGATACTGTATGTCCAAGCTGTGTGGAGCTGCCTATACAAACATATATTCAGGCTTATAAGCCTGTAATTATACATTTTTCTACATTTAATTTTAAATAGTATTATAATACGTAAGGTGGTGTTTTTAGCGTTTGGATAGCTATTGCATTAGCATGAAAGCGCGACTAATGCAATAGGAGCCTTGGTTTGTAAAGCGAGGCTCAAAACTCGGCAGACGAGCAATTAATGCCCTTTTTTGAGTTCAGTAAAATAACAAGACAAGCAAGTTCAAGTATAAAACTGAATCTGAGTTTTTATTACTGTTTTATTTACTGTTCTACAAGAGTTTTAGCTATATTTTTCGCTTCTTTTGTTTCCATAGGGTATGCTACGACATATTTTGTTAACTCACACTGCATTGTTAATATATACCTATAATTATTAGAAATTCTTAATGGTCCTACTGTATCTATTTCTATTATTTCGAAACTAGTACTTGGAGTGTTGGTGATATTCATTTCTTCTTTAATATGTTTCGTTTGCTTATTCCTCAAACATTTATCGCAATTTACAACGTAATCTCTAACCATTTTTCTCATATTTTTCCAAACGTATCTTTGTTTGAGTCTTAGTACAGTCTTTCGAATGCCAATGTGTCCTGATAATGGTGAGTTGTGGAATTCTTCAATCAATTTATTTTGTAGTTTTTTATTTTTTATGTACTGCAAGGGTTTATACAAGATGATATTCAAGTTAAAGTTTTTATATTTTTTAGATTTTATTAATCTTTGGTATACCTCATCATAAATTCTTTTCATATATTCTACTGATATCAGTTTAAAAATTTCATCGTCGCTAGCTAATGCGCGATCTTTAATATTCTGCTTATGCATATTATCAGCTTCTCTAGAAACAAAACGTATTTTGCAAGATCATCACTAATATTCATATGATAGCTATTATTTATACATTCAATGGTACCGTTCAATTTATCATTATTTATTTTTGTATTTATACCGGTATTAACTTTAAATTTTAATTTGTGCACATTTTTAATATCTTGTAATGAAGTACATTCCCATATGTTCGTATATTTTTGTTGTTGGGATATGTCTTTCTCATCTGAGTTGTTTTCAGTTGTTTTACCCTTTGCGTTCATTCCACGCGTAATTGCTAAGATTTTTGTTGGTTTGGTATAATCGTCTTCTATTGGAATCATGTTTTTTAGCATATCAGAATCTATTTTAATTCTGATAATGCATCAGAATTTGTATTAATTTTTCCTTTTTTGTATACAATTTCAAAATCATAGTCTGATAAATCAATCCGTACTCTAGTTAATTTAGAAGAAGGGTTTTTATGTGTAAAAAGTGAAACAAGAGGTCTGTGGTCAGTTACTACTATAAATCTTCTACCATGTAAATATGGCCTAAAGAATTCAATGCCCCAATGTATAGCAAGTAGTTCTTTTTCTATCACGGGTTTATTAATTTCGTGTTTATTCAAAGTTCTGCTCGCATAGGTTATTGGCAAATCAGTTCCTATTTCTCCCTGTGATAAGATTGCACCTAAAGCATAATTTGAAGCATCCGTCGTTAAAATGAAAGGTTTTTCAAAATCTGGATATTGTAATATTGGTGAACTAATTAATTTTTGTCTTAATATATCAAAAGTTTGTTGACATTCGTCTGTCCATTCAAATATTTTTCCTTTCTTCGTTTGATCATTCAGACATTTTGTTAATTCAGCGAAATTTTTTATGAAACGTCTATAGTAATTACAAAAAGCTACAAATCGTTTTACCTCGTCAGCATCTTTAGGTATTGGATAATTTTGAATTGCTTTGTGTTTTGCTGGGTCTGTTTTAATACCATCTTCTGTTATTAGATGACCTAAATAAACAACTTCTGACTTTAAAAATACACATTTTTTAGCGTTTAATTTTAAACTGTATTTTGATAAACGTTCAAAGACCTGTCTCAGATTGTCATTGTGATGTTTCAAACTACATCCAAAAATGATGATGTCGTCTACATATAAAAATGCTTTACTATCGAGACCTGAAAGTGCTATTGTTAGCATACGTTGGAAACTATTTGAAGAAATTTTAAGACCAAAAGGTAATCGTTTAAACTGATAGTGACCGTTTGATGTAGAAAATGCAGTTGCTTTTCTTGATTCTTTATCTAAGTTAATTTGATGAAACGAACTTGTCATATCTAGAGTTGAAAAATATTTTGCTCTTCCTAATTTATCTAATACATCTTCAATTCTTGAAAGTGGAAATTTATCATTAACTATTTTCTTATTTAATTGCCTAAAATCTACTACAAGTCGCCATTTCTCTTTGTCTCCATCGCTTTTCTTTGGTACAACAAGTAATGGTGAGTTGTATGGACTGGTTGAATGTTCAATGATATCGTCATCAATTAATTTTTGAACTTGTTGATTGATTTCTTCTATTTGAGTTTGTGGAAGTCTATAGTTTTTAATGTAAACCGGTGTTTTATCTGTTAAGTTAAGATGTTGTGTATAAAAGTTATTTGCTGTTAAAACGTCGCCTTCTAAGTGGAATATGTCTTGATAGTCTTTAAAAATTTTTATCAATTCATCCGTTGCTTTACTGTCATTTTTGTCAATTTTCAACGTTTGTAATAGTTTGCTAAATCTGTCTTTATTGTTTTGTTTATTGTGATTTTGTGATTTAGTGAGAAAAACGTATTTGTGTAATGGTTCTATTTCAAAATTAATATTTTTTAATATTACATCTTCATTTGTTGTATTTAGAAATTTAACATGACTAATGCCTTTTCCTGGAACTATTGTATTCTCTACAAAAATACCTGACTCTAATTCTTTACTTAAAATAATGCTATCTTCTGTTAAATTTAATTGTATTGGATATATTAATTCAGATCGTTTTTCTATTTTTATGTAGTAATCTCTATTTATTCTAGATTTCATGGGAATTGTAATTTCTGTTTCTTGTAAAGTTAATGAAATCGTGAATGTTTCATAATCAATTTTGCATAAAAATGTTGTGAAAAAATCTCTTCCTAAGATTCCGTCCGTTGGTATTGGAAAATTATCATCGACTATGTGGAAATTGTGCTTTGCTCCGTTATCATATAAATTAAAATTTAATTCTGTGATTCCAATAGATTTATTTTTTTCATTAGTTATACCAGAAAATGTACATGATTGTAATTTATCAATAAAAAGTTCTTCATTTAATTTACCTAATTTGCATAATGAAATAACAGCCCCTGTAGTTTTTGATCCTATGTCTAATTGTATATAATTAGTAGTGTTTTTAGAAATAGAATACATTTTATTTAATTCTGTTCCGGAGGATGAATGATTAAATTTTGATTGTTCATCTCCGGACCTTCGGAGTTTTCCTGAACCACATGTACGTTTTTTTTTTTCTTTTTTTTCGTAGGAGAAGGAAATGCTTTATGCACTGGCCGGGGGCGCTAGTCTCTATACTACCTTCCCCGAGTGTGGGACTCCCACCAAAGCGTGTTGGGCTACCCACTAAAACCCAAACTCCCACCGCCCGCGCAAGAATCCCGCATCTGGCACCGCAATTCTGCATGTCTTCAGATGCAGGAGCGCGCTGTTAGAGCCTTGGGGCTGCTCTTTTGTAGGGGCGTTTCATTCGGGTGTCCTCAGTAGACAACCGTCCTCTCGTTTGCAGCGGAGTACGAATTTCACGTATCTCGCAACTGCTTCCCACTTTTCTGCGCTGGAAATCATTATCCCAACTATGTTGCTCGGAGTTATGTCTCCGTGTCTTTCTTCCAACATTCTGCGCGAAATCAAGAAGTGTTCGCAGGTGAAGAATGTGTGGTACACGTTATCTTCGACGTTTCCACAGTAGTGACAGAACGGTGAGTCCACCCTTCCAATTCTATGAAGATATTCTCGGAAGTAACCATGACCGGTGAGGAATTGCGTCAGGTAGAAATCGACTTCCCCATGTGGTCTGTTCAGCCATGTTTGAAGGTCGGCTATCAGGGAGTGTGTCCATCGACCTTTTGTGCTCGCGTTCCAGTTTTGTTGCCACTGCTGGATCAGTTGCTCGCGCGCCCTTGCCGCGGCAGCTGCTCGACCTATCTCGGCACTGAGATTGTAAATCTCTTTTCGCTCGTAAGCAAGTAGCTCAATTGGCATGACGCCAGAAATAACTAGAACCGCGTCCGCGGACACTGTACGGTATGCAGAAGCAATACGTAGTGCCCCTCTGCGCTGTACCGAAGACATTTGAATCCGGTATTTTTTGACTTTCAATGCGTCAGCCCATATTTCTGCCGCGTACAGGAGCACCGATTGGACCGCTGTCATCAGAAGCTTCCTGCGGCATGGCTTCGGGCCGCCCACGTTCGCCATCAGCCGGCTTAGAGCCGCCGTGCTCTGCGCAGCTTTTTCACATACTCCATGGATGTGTTCCCAGAATGTGAGTTTGCTGTCAAGCTTCACCCCTAGGAATTTTGTAGACCTAGAAGTCGTCACGAGTTGAGGTCCGACCATTATATTTATAATTGTTGGGATCCGTTTCCTGGTGAGGAGCACGATCTCCGTTTTGGCTGTAGCCAATTGCAGACCGTGATCGCTCATCCATCCACTGACGTTGCGCATGACCTGGTTTAGCTTGAGCTGTGCTAGCTGGACATTTCTTGCTGTTATGACGGCTGCCACGTCGTCCGCGAAGGCGACAAGGAAGGCGCTCTCCGGCATTTCCGTGCGCAACAGACTGTCATACGTGGCGTTCCAGACCCCTGTGCCGCTCCGCCGGTTATACGTCTCTTTCTCTGACCGTGTGTTGTGTCGTACAAAAGCCAACGGTCTCTGAGGTAGTCCCGGATCATATCTAGCAAGTATGTTGGAACCTTGAATGACCGTTCCAAGGCCTCCAGCATATCGTCCCATCTTGCCGAGTTGAAGGCGTTCTTGACGTCCAGTGTGACTAGCAGCACTATTGGCCGCGCCTGGTGGCAGGCTTCTTCGGCCTTATGTACCGCCTCGACTACTTCGCCAATTGCTCCTATAGTTGAGTGTCCCTTCCTGAAGCCATGTTGTCGGGGTGAAAGGCCACCCTCGCTTTCTATGGCTGACGTCAAGCGTATTTTGAGCAGACTCTCCATAATTTTGCCTGCTGTGTCTAGCATGCAGAGTGGCCGGAAGGATGAAGGAGAGTTTGGGTCCCCTTTGCCCTTGGGTATAAGCACCAGTCTCGCCTTCTTCCATTGGCTTGGGAAAACCCGGGCCCTAAGGCAGCTGTTGTACATGTTAAGCAGAAGATCAGGGCTCATTTCCGCTGCTAACCTGATTGCCTCCGCTGGTATGCCATCTGGGCCTGGAGCCTTGCCGGCTTTCATGCTTCGCAGGGCTAGCTTCAGCTCGTCTGCCGAAAACAGTGGTGCCTCGGCTTGCTCCTCGACGAACACTGTGTCGGCTCTTAGTGGGTGTGTGGGAAATAGCGCATCCACTATATTCTTAACTCGGGCCACATCCATCGCCTGTGATGATGTATGGAACTTTTTCATCACTATTTTGTATCCCTGGCCCCAGGGATCGCGATCCACTTCGTCACATAGCGCTTTCCAGCAGTTCCGTTTACTCTTCTGTATCTCGGCCCCAAGTGCTTTCTTAGCGCTTTTGTAGGCTGCTGCTCTGGTCAGCGCCTCGGGTCTACCACGAGCGCGCGTTGCGAGTCTCCGCATTCTATGGCAGGCCCTTCGCAGCTCAACAATTCGGTCATTCCACCTGTATACCTGCTTTTTACCTGACCATGCTCTCCTCTGTGGCATTGAGGCTTTGCATGCCCGGTGAATGCAGCGCATAGTTTCTTTGACCAGCTTAGTACAAGACTCCCTGTTGTGGATCTCTCCCGTTGTGGGTGAAATGCCTTGGGAATCTGCTAGGAGTGACGTATCGAACTTGCGAACATCGACCCTAGACGGGTTCCATCCTGGTTTCCTGCGAGGGATACTACGTGTTTGCCCTCGCGTGATGTCAGTGACTTGGTAGGTGATGTAGTTGTGGTCGCTACCACTCAGGTCTTCCATCACTCTCCATCCGTCAGCCCTTCGAAGAAGGCTTTCTGAGACCAGGGTTATGTCAGGGATAGAGTATCCAAAACCCGGCCTTCGATATGTAGGGGTCGTTCCGGTGTTGAGGATGGTCAGGCCAATGCGGGCTGCCATTTCAAGGACCAGTCTTCCCCTGGTGTTTGTTTGGGGCATACCCCATTCCACGCCTCTTGCGTTGAAATCTCCAGCAACAATTATGTGGCCGGTTATATCGCGCAATTCGTCTTCAAGGTCTTCGAGCTTTCCCCTGAAGACAGGGACTGTGTCGTTTGGAGACAGGTAGCAGCTCACCAGAGTGATTTGCGCCATTTTAACCCAGACGTAGCAGCGTCCGACCCCGCTGCTCTCTGCGCGATGGTTGGGGTTAGCAATCCATATCGCGGCCGAGCCTGATTGGTCAACATGCCAGGTTTCCTTTGTTCTATAGGGTTCACTGATGATGACAGCGTCTGCTCTTTGTTCAAGAACCAATTGGTCCAGCAGGTCATCAGCTACCCTACTCCTGTTCATATTGCCTTGTATAAATTTAATCATATTCTCCCAAGCTTTGTCTTAGCCTCAGCAAGGGCATCCCTGAAGGTTTTGCCCGCTCCCGACCCGGGCAGGTGATGGGCATTTTTCTGTCCATCTCCTGCCGAGCACAGGTAGCAGCTTGGGCTTTCTTTACACGCAGAGGCTATGTGGCCCTGCTGACCACATTTCCAGCATGAACTGCTTCTGTCTGGGCCTTTGCATGCCGCCTTTTTGTGGCCATACCCCAGACAGCGGAAACACCTTTGGACATCCGCGCGCTCTCGGACGCGGCAGATAATCCAACCTACTCGCAGCTTCCCCTTTTCAATAAGAGTCCGGCCTGGCAGTTCGTCGATTTCCACCACAGCCATTATTTGTTCTCGCGAGTTTACAGCGAGGAGAGAGACGCGAAGTTGGCCATTCATCTTGTCTCCTAACTCCCCGCGTATAGCGTTCTCCACTTCTGGGGCCGTGGTTAGGCAGTCCATGCCCAGAACTTCTAGACGTAAACATCTAGTGAGAATACGGGCGTCTCCAAGCTGGCCAATGGCAGTGACCACATTTTCCTTAAATGCTGAGTGGTCGCCACAGCGCTCCATTTCGATGAGTACGCCGCCTTCGCGGGTTTTCCGAACAGATCGAATTACGGTCTCCGTCTTCTTGGGTTGGAGCTTACCACGTATCGTTCCCACCACCTCTGCATAGGTTTTGCCTTCAGCTGGCTTAATGATTAATTTGGCGAGACTCTTCTTTTTTCTCACCCTCTTCTTTTTATTGCGGCTGGTCGCCTCGCCCTTATTGACCAAGGGTTGTCCTGGCGCTGGCCCTGGCTTGGGCTTTCTGCTTTTTCCAACCGTTTTCAATTGATTGTCTGGTACGGTTTTCTGTGCATTGTTATTATTATTGCCATTATTGTTAGGATTATTAATAATAATGTTTTTACTACTATTATTATTATTAGTAGAAGTATTTTTTTTCTTTTCCGGCTCGCCTGTAAGGGAGTCGGATCGAGTTCGACCTCTCTTTTGCGAGCCAGGGCCAGCCTTCCGCAGCTCGGAAAGGGTAGACCCCTTCCGGCGCTGCTCTCGGAGGTAGCTTAATATATTTAAGCTCTCCTCGATTTGGGCCATACCTGTTTTTATGTCCATGGGCACATTTGTTTGCTTAGAGACGCTCTGCATCTTCTTCAAGACGAGCCGAATCTGGGCCAATTGCTCATCTTCATTGCCTTCGCAAGTTCCCAAGCTTGCGGTGACATGCTTGTCGCTGTTTGCAGCAGCCGGCGTTTGAAGACGACTATCCCGGCTGCCGGGAGTTGCCGTTTGGCAAGGCGTAGCCTTCTGCGCCACGCCGGCGGCTTTCTCCGTGCTCGTGGTGCCGGCATTTGCCTGCAGAGGAGTTTGTGGCGGGGAGCGCACGACTCTACTGCTCTTCCTGAATGCGCTGCATTCTTCCTCCGTAACATCGACGTTGGTTTCATTTATTGGTTTTGTTTTAATCATTTTCAATCAATTGGGTCTCCTCTTCAAGCCGCTATCTCCACACGTAGCACAGTCGGTTTTAAGTGTCCCGAAGTTCCCTTCTCTCAAAGGAGCAGGCCATCGCGAGGGTTGACACAAGTCCTTATGGGATATTGTGTTCAGAGCCAAGACAGCGCAAAACCAGGAGTAAACCTGAACTGGACCTGTGCGGCCAACTAAATGGCGACGTGTATTGAACGTACTTGAAGACCTGCCAGGGTTTTAACGAGACGGAGGCGATTGCAGCATTAGCCCACCAGCCATTTCTGTGAGGTGTCACCCTCACATACTAAAGTGGCGGAATACTGCTCTCGCCAGCCCAATATCAGACTAATCGTATACATGCTCCAGTAAGCCATGAACAGGATCTAACTGGTCTCAATCCTGGGATGCTTTTTGGGGGGCGGCATCTGTTCGCCCGAACACATAAGATTCATCAAGCATTTCTGATATTTTAAATCAGGCCCTCGTCTCCTGCCGCTCTTGGGCTGGGACTGCTTATTGGTTATTCGCAGCTAACCTACCGGAGTAGGCCGTTCACGATCCGCCCTGTGTGACCCCGGTAAGGTCCTGAGCTTAGCCCTTACCGAACCACATGTACGTTATTTCTATTATTATTAT
>NW_023463541.1:0-13534 GCF_013731165.1 Rhagoletis pomonella | reverse complement strand
TAGATATATTAATATTTCGTCCAATAGTTCGTTTACAATGCCAGATTTCCTGCAAATACACTAGAATTTACAAAATGAATTTCACTACAAATTGCCTACTTTGCGTACTTTTCTACTACCAATTTCGCAACAAGGGATTGCATTCTTCCCCATTCAAAAATTATGAGGACTTTGCTAAAAATGTGTTAAGACTCATTTACAATACAGCGAGGCGACACTCGCCTTCGAATTCGATTACGATACCACCTGCAGAGATACCTCGTATTTATATTTACATAACGCGATGACATTTACAACATTTTCTTTTGTTTGCAATCACAAAACATAAATATATTCTATTTTATAGAATCTAATTCCTGTATGGTAGCGATTGGGAATCAAAATGTAACTTGGGACAGGAAATGTAAGGATTTTTCAACAATTCGAAATTGAAAGCGAAGTGAACGCGAGTTAGAGGCGAGTATCGCGTTATTTTTAACCGACTTCCAAAAAAGGAGGAGGTTATCAGTTCGTCGGAATATTTTTTTTTTTTTTTTTTTTTTTATGTATGTTACCGCATAACTTTGGACCGCGTCAACCGATTTCGATAATTCTTTTTGCATCGGAAAGGTAGTGTCTCAGAGGTGGTCCCATACTAATCTCGTTAAGATCCGATCAGCGGATCATGAGATATATATATATATATTTTTTTTTTTATATGGGAGTTGAAGTCGGTTTTTTTTGCTAAAAATTACTAGTTAACAAACACATTGAAACACATGAATTGAAAATAATTTGCACAGCTGCTGTGCTCTCGTTTTAGTACATCGCCTCGTTCATAAGGTACATGGGTCTTAAAGCTTTATTCAAAAACAAAAAAAGTTATGTTCTCAAAACACAGCAAAAGCCATCGCTTAGCAATTGCGGACATTTGCGCTTTGATAAATAATTATATTAATAGCCCAATTCTGTATCGGTGACAAAATTTTTTTTACTGCCAAATTTAAACTTTTTCAAAAGAAATTGTGACAAGAATTTGTAACTGATACAGAATAGACCGTAAAGCCAAAGATATCATGGTCGAGCTTTTTCCATACAAAATACGAGCATGGTCGAGCTTTTTTCATACATAAACTGAGATTACGAAAAGTTAAATAAGAAAAAATTTAACCCAAATTATAAATGATAAAGAAGACTTTGACTGCCTTATAAATGAAAATATTTACGAAAGCGTTACAAGCTATTATATAAATATATTTAAATCTGCTTTATTTTTTATGAATAAGGCCATAAAACTGTAAGCCTTCTAGCAATCAAGCCCTTATATAGCGCTGCGACCCAGCTAGATCTACATATGGTACTAACCCTTATCTGGTCACTCCACTGAAATTAAGCACCTTGGGAGTCAAGCTACAGATTCTGTATGGAGATGATAATCGTTCTCCAAGGCGTATAATACCATTAATAATATAATTTTAGCTACCATTTTTAGCCACAACGACTTTTTTTAGCTCTTTTTTTAAAGGAGTTTGGCTACCACTAAAAATGATTCGCGGCAACACTGGCCTGGGTTTAGGCCCTGAAAGGTAGACGATTTTTCGATAAATTTTTCATGGCGAAATGCATCCGAGGTTAGCTATTAAATCAATATTTCACATACACAGGGTGTTATACAAATGCATTTGTGTGGAGGTCGACGTTAATCGAGAAAGAAATATAGCAGAATTAAAATAATTTTCACATTCTATTGTACAATTGCGAATATAAAATATTTCATATTTTGTAACATATAGAACGTGATCGCTTCAGAAAAACCACGCTCAAGTTACTAGCTGCGGTTTGTTGAACCACAGACCCACATTGACTGATTACATTGGCGTCTTCCCCATTGTATATAGTACATATATTTGCATATATGTGCCTACCAGTGGTATAGCCAGGATTTGGCGAAGGGGGCCGGGGTTAAAAAATTTGCATCGATAACTTAAAGTTGTGATACACAATGGCTAGAGGCGTCGCACTATAGGCAAAACACGAGTTTTTTTTTCAAAATCGTAGATCTTCGCTTAGAAAAGAGATAATAGAATGAATGGAAACACTGTTTCTGAAAGATTTCTCTTTATTTTATCTTAAGACTCGATTCTTGGGACATTGGATGCTGTACCCGAGTGGCCAGATTGAAAAAAGAAAAGGTTCCCTTAATCTCTAATAACTCGTAAACTATCAGCTTTCACAAAAAAATTGATATAACAAATATGATTATACTGGTCGATATCTTTACGAAAGTGCAGCATTTAACCCTTTAATGCAGAGTCTTTCATATATGAAACGCCTTTTAACCCTTTCAAGGCAAAGGCAAAATGGTTCTCAATATGTTTTCAACGTACTTTTTATTTCTTTTTATTTTTTATTTATGTTAATTTTTATTTTTATTTTTTTTTAGGGTTAAAAAGCGTTTCATATATGACAGACTCTGCATTAAAGTGTTAAATGCTGCATTCCATTATCTCTTTTCTAAGCGGATCTAAGGTTTTGAAAAAAACTCGTGTTTTTTACCGTTATATATTTTTTGTCTACTCGGTTATTCCCTGGGGAATTCATGCTTTATTTAAATTTAAAAAATTAAATTAATACACAATTTTAATTAATTAGTGTGTAGTCCAGTTTTGTTTTGTAGAAGTTTCGTTAGTATACACTTCAGTTTTTACACATTGAATATATCTGCATATTTATATATTTACGCGTATCTATTTACATTTATTTATGTACAAGTCTACAAAATCTTATTACTTATAAAGCGAGTTTTTGGTGGGTTTCATGTCCACTAGCAGCAGAGTGAAAAATTTTTCTATATTCTAAAAAAAATAGCATGAAATGTTAACTACTCTTGCAAAAGTCGCTATAATACTTATTTATACACTTTCAAATGTCTCCTCTGCTTATGAACTTAGAGAACTGCAAGAAAACCTGGTAGTTTCGGTGCCTAGTGGAAGAAGTCGCAAACAAGAAGCAAACCAATCTTCTTAGAGGAGAAAACGCGAAAAGCTAAAAAAAAGCTAGCTATGTAAAAGTTACTGTTTCAAAACTTGCAATATTAAATTTTTAAATATAAAATTTGCAAATCTACCATACTGCAATTTTATTTTTTTAATGGTTACGCTCTTATTTATCCAAAATCTTATTTATTCAAATTTTCAGGTAATAATAAAAGATACAGTTCGGATGTTACTTGTTGTCGTAGACGATTTTTTTTTAAATTTATGGTTTACTTTTATAAAATCACATAACGCTGTTTGCAAGTGGACTACTCATATATCCATTAAAAGATAATTTGTCATCCGTCTGAAATAAAAAAAATTTTAATCAGAAGGATAAAATAGTATTGTGTTATTAATTCAAAAGTAAATAATTGTAGTTCAATGACGAAGGGGGGGATCTATCCCCCATGACGCCCCCCTGGCTACGCCACTGGTACCTACATACACACATATGTACATAAATGCCCCTATTCTATATTAATGACACATGCATATTTATTGAACAATAATAATGATTCAGTTGCATCGGAATGTCTTAGAAATTATGAATATATATACATTCATATGTACATACATACATATGCGCAAATGTAGATACGTTTTATCAGCATAACCTCAATAAGCTACAAGAGAAAAAAGAATAGTGGTATTCATTTAAATCGATAATTTTATCAAGCAGATATTCTTATAAATTTAAGCACACTGTTACATGAACGCCCCACACTCTGCTTTCGTTTATACATGCGACAATAGCCGTGTTTTCTTTGGTTATCGAGCTCAGTATCAGTAATTTTATACTATTAGCACGAGCATTACAAAATTTTAGAAATGACCTCACTAAATACGAGAAAATTATATTTAAACGAGATAGTGTTCTTTCAAATAAATATTTAACGTAAAGGCGATTTATTTGAACTGAGTTAAAGAAACAATGGCAGAATATCTGTTTTTGTATGCATTTGGTGCGACCAAATTATCAGTGAAACAAAAAAAAAAGAACCAGATCTCTATCAGGATCATATCGTTGTAGTAAGAAAACAGAGCTAGAGTTGCGACAGAGTTGCATTGACTTCAGTTTATCAAGTTTATTCAGTGAAATCACTGGAGAAATTTATCAATTATAAATTTATACGGTTTATAATGCATTTATAAGGTTTGATGAATACCCTTAATAAAAAGCATGTAATAGAATAGTATGAGAGGAATTTTTTCTGATTCCACTAAGGGCCGTTTTCTCAAGTAGCCTGTAACTTTAAAGCTCACTTTATATTTAAAGGTTGCATTTAAATTTATGATTGTGTCTAAAGTAAGGCATTTTATTAGCGGTTTTAAATTGGTTTACAACCAAGAAACATACATATGTACGTCAAAAATCGATAATAGAAATGGTAAACTTTAGACATAGCTTTATTTTTAATCCAATCTTTAAATATAAAGTAAGCTTTAAAGTTAAAGGCTACTTCAGAAACAACCCTAAATATAATACATTATTCGTAAACAAAAATAATAGAATCTATTCACTCAACAAATGCAACGAACCGCGTAAAAAATTTGCCAGCAAACAATGCGAAGCATATACATAAATAGTGGTTGAGTGTTCGAGGGAGGCAAAAACAATCATCGCTGACATCATCACCAAAAACAAAGCCGAAGTATATTGATTGTGCATCGGTAAACTTCATAGTATAATTCCGGATTTCCACTGGGAATTAAATGACAAACAATTTTATAATACAGATGAGCATTAAATAATAGCCATTGTACATTGTGAATAATAGCCAATATGCCTGTTTCCACATGGCATTTTTTAAATGACACACATTTTCGTCATCTCAATGCCGGAATACCACTAGACATTAAATGACAAAAATTATATTATATATATGTTAGACACTAAAAAATTTTACAGCCATGAAAATAATAGTAAATATATTTCCGTATACTAACATTTTTTAAATGACACATAGTTTTCTAGCGGTACTTTATGAAAGGTTTTAGAGTATTTCCGGATGGTTTAACTAGTATAACTTCGGACTTCTAAGCACGCAATTTTTCGGAATAATCTAATTTATTCTGCAAAAATGGAAATAGTTTATATACCTGACACCAGAGCGATTAAGAGGAAGGGTCGTTTCAGTAAGTTAAAAGAGAATAAGTAATTTTTAAGCAAAAAACAAAACCGACTTCAATTCTCATATAAAAATATATATATATATATTTATTTCATGATCGGATCTAAACCACACAAACACAAGTAGACAAAATCGTTTAGGGAAACCACTGAGTATGTTCTACCATAAAAAACCTTTAATTAAATGCAAACACATACATAAATATATATGTATTTCCAAGGCATCACGTCACTGTACTTTTAATAAACTTTCTAGAGACTTTTTCTACAGACGCGTCAAGACACCCCTTTTAGGAAGAGTTAGGGGTTTAAATAAGTTACGACTTATAATAAATGACCCGACCTTTGGTATTTTATAGTGATTTGCCTTTCGTGCTAGGTTCTTTAATCCTCAATTTTTTTTGAAATGGCCAGCTTCCCTTAGAATGGGAAAATGTGTACGAAATAACAATTACTATACTTTACGCAAAAATTTTATCGAATTATTTGAAAGCGCATTGACGCCGCACACATTTCCTTCTAGTCTGTATACGTACAGCTTTATATCAGTAAACAAGTAAAAAGTCTTAGTTCGGGCGGAGCCGAACATTAGATACCCGGCTCAGTTATTAAATATTGTTTTTTCCACCTTTCCGGAAACTACCGCTACATTGTAAGCAGGGGTGGTTTTATACCTATTTCAAACATCTTCGATAAAAATTTACCAAATTTCCATAATAATATTACTTCTTTTCAAGGGAATGTTGTTAGTATCAAATTTGTGTAAATTAGCGTCCTTAGATTTCGAAATATCGAAGTTTCAAGCATTTCTGAAACTTACCGTTATATAAAAAGTGGGTGTAGTTTTAGTCCGATTTCAATAATTTTCAGCGTTTTGCTTTTATGTGGCAAGCAAAATAATCATTCCGAGATTGATACAAATTGCTTGAACGGTTACCGAGCTACACATATGTGATCATAAGTGGGCGGTGCCACGCCCATTTTCCAAAATTGTATTATAAACCTATTTTGGGCTAAAGAATTATTGCAAACATCAATTTTAAATAAATTAGCTTCGGCTGATTTATCGAAGATTTCGTATTTCTTCATGTCATCGTTATACGGGATGTGGGCGTGGTTAAAAATTTTCAGCCATTTGATATGTTGTACCAAGGGCAAAAACCGTGCCAAGTTTGGGGAAATTAGTGCACCGGTTGTCCGAAATATACAGATGTAATCATAACTTTCCAAAAATTTATAATATTCTTATTTTTCGTCTAAAAATCATTGTAAATATCAATTTTGAGTGAACAGGCTTTAGTAGTTACTAAAATATCGCAGTTTTCGTATTTATGAAAACTACCGTTATATGGGAGGTAGGCGTGGTTATTGTCCGATTTTCAATACCATCCGTCCTACGATAAAAGAAGTACACATACCAAGTTTTGTTGAGATATCTCAATTTATACTCGAGTTATCGTGTGGACAGACGGACGGACGGACAGACAGTCACCGCTTAATCGATTTCTTTTTTCATTCTGGTGTGTTAACATTCCGAAATCAAAACTAGACAGTCTAGTACCGTTTTTGTGTACGAATTGTGTACGTGAGTACCGTTTTTGTGTATATGTTGAGTACATATTTATTTATAAACGTATCCCTGCAGGAAATGTATCTAACCATAAGTGTAATAATATTGTAAAATGTCACTGTCTGGGCATTATTGAATATTACGTAGAAAGTATAAACGCACCATCAACGTTTTGTATGAAAGCACCCATCAGCATATTGTATGAATGCGGCCATAAATGTATTGTATGAATGCACCCAATAATATATTGTATTAACGAATATTTTGTGTGAAAGCACCCAGAAAATGTATTGGAATTATTATTGTATCGCACATCACTATTGGGAGAAAATAAAACTACACAGCAGCATTCACGTGTACAGTGAAACCCGCTTAAGTAGTTTAGCTCTCATTGTAGAAACAAATTCAAGTTATGCAAATGTTCCATCGTAAAGAGCATTAAGTCAGAAAGCCAATTTGCATTCTCCAATTGCGGAAAAAAACAACACTATGGAAAAGAATGTCCGGCAAAGAAATATGTATTTTAAAAAGTATAAAGAGCCAAAATGTTCTAGGCAAGGAGGAAGTAAAAAGAGTCGCACTTTGCTAAGCAAAGAGCCGCGCTTGACTCCTGTTGACATATACCTATGTAACAGTGGCGGATTTACAGGGGTGATTTTTGGGTTCAAACCCCTCATAGAAACAAAGCAATTTTGGTTTGCGACGTTACTTTTCGAAAAACAGAACGTAAGCATTGCAGCATTTAGAAACAAACATTTATATAAGCTATTTCTCTACAATCTTCTGATTATTTTTTTTTTAACTCCAGTATTTCATGAAAGTGGTATATCAAAATGAATGTTCAATGATGCAAGTCCATTCAATCGTTCCAAAGAAGGCTGCAAACCGGTTTTCAACCGAACCGAAAACCACTCCTAAAAATAGTTCGCTTCGTTCCAAAATCAAAATCCACTAAAGCATTTTTTAAGTTTTGTAAAACGCAACTTTGTCTAAAAATGCAACCCGTATGGTAAAACTGCAAAAAAAAATGTATGGGAACTCCGTGACTTATATATTCTTCCATATAAAAAGTGGTGAATATGCTGTTGTTGTCTACTCGACTAGACTCACGACTTGTCCAAACCTTAAAAGAGTTTATTAAAATTTGTCTAATTTCTGCAGCTACCTTTCTTGTTTGCAGAAATCTCTGAAACACGTAGGTTCCATTCAGACCTTTTTAATGATCAACACAGAGGAATAGAAAATCTCGATTTGCGGTTTTCAACCGAAGGATCAGCCAAGAAAAATAAATTAATATAACGAAGAAAGCATATCGCTCACTTGCTGCGAGAATGTCAAAATCCAAAAATACTTACATATTTTTTAGTTAAGTATGCGGATGTGACCACTTCTTTTATTTTGTGTAAAAATTTAATAACTGCATCGATTAGCAATAACTCATTAGAAGAAAATGTGTCTTCATTTTTATGTATTATGTATGTAGTTTACGTATGTAAACTATTTATTTTATATGACACTCTTGCAGCAAATGGGCGATATATATTTTGTAACCAAATAAAATAAAATTTATTGGTCGAAGCAAGTAGAATCTTTCTAATATAACTCAATTAAATTTTATAACATTCCATTGTATTCAAAGCTCTCTGACTCGACCAATAGTCATACTTATTTTGCATCAATGATGGTTTCAATTTGTTCTTTATACACACATATATGATATTAATTGAATTAAATTAAAATTATATGAGAAGTACATTGAGTCATAACAGCGTATTTACATTTAAATATTAGTGATGAAAGAGTACGCGCAATTATGCAATTGTGACAGGGCCGATACTTCTTCCCCTTTTTTGGTTTTTAGTGCAAAATTTAGTTTTTATAGAAATTTGAATATCGTCGTTTTTTTTTAAATATGTGTTCTCAAATATTGAATTGGTTTGCTCTGAGATACATATGTATGTATATAAACTAGGCTGGTCCAAAAATACATGACGGGAAAAAGTTTATAATGTTAAGCTGTTTTTAACCATATAACCTGATAACCAGGCAAGCGTGAACAACCACAATAGGGGTATTCTCCAAATCTTGCAAAGCCATTGCACGTAGCACGGATTGCATGGATGGCATAACTTGCAAACACGCAACAACAAAATACATGGGAAGCAACATTTCCTATCGCTGCAAAAGATGCAACGTCGAAACCCATGTATAAATATATTTTGCAAAATAGCATAGCAAGATAAATGCGACCCTGCCCTAGTTGTTTTGTTATTGGAATTGCTACATATTTCTCTCATTTCGCTCATCTCGCTCACTTCATTTTTTTTTTCTGTCCCTTTTTGTTGTATTTGATACATAATTTCGCTGCTTGCTACCCATGCATGCTACCACTTTGCAATGGGGTGCTCTCGTACTCTTCGCAAATTGGAATAGTATTTTTGCATTTCGTGCAGTCGGTGCATCGTGCAAGACTTCGAGAATATCCCTAATGTTTTTCGATCGGAAAACTGTGCTTGTCTTTGGAAGACTTCTACTAACAATGCCCCATTGTTTATTTAATCATTTTTTAATATTAACTAGCATTATAGGTTCCCAAAAAATGCAATTGGTATGGTAACCCTGATGGGCATGTCCTGATTTCAGGGTCGAATTAAAGTGTCCTTACTGATTTTTCTTTCCCCGCCTAATGTCCTAAATTTTAGAAAGTTTTCCTTTTGTAAATTTTTTTGAATTTGTTTGTGCATCGTTCACATAATAACATAATGATATACATATAGATGTTATAGCTGCAGCTTTTTCAGGCGTTGCGGCTTGAGGCGCTCAAGCTCTAATATTAAACTCATAGCTGAATAGAGCACTGAAAGCCTGTAAAGCTTGTTGTGGAGCTGTGCTCTAAGGTTGGTTACATTGCAACCCGCACTGATCTGGGTGCCGGTATAGATAAGTAGCCGCCCTAAAAGGGTTTATTTCCATATGAAAAATGTACATGAAATTTTCCAGGGGGTTTGTGGCAAATCTAAATATCTTTGTTTTACAAAAAATACGGTTATTCTTTTTTTCTAATTAGAAAAATCTAGGGTGTGAGAGCTTAACATTTTAAACTAATATTTTATCACCCTAATGTACACACATCCCAAGATAAAAGTTCAAAGAGATATCTTAAAAAATCTTTGTTTTCTTTGCGTAGTTAGCGGAGCTTTCATTTAGGTTTTCCAATAAATGTCAGGGACGGTAGTCATGATAAGCAAAATAATTTAAATCAGCTCTTAACCATGATTTCATGATATTTATTTTTTTCGCTTAAAAATAATCATTATTATTGAGTTAAATTTTTTCGCTCAACGGAAGTAAGTATTATAGGATTTTTTATTTTTTTTCGATCAAAAATAATAACACAGGTTTACACATGCACATTGAACAAAACCTATATATCCCAATGTAATTCGACGCTCTGAATGCGAATCCGAGCTCTGTTAGCCTTCATCACGTCAAATTCGAGGTCATTTGAAGGTCACGTAGGGAGAAGTTCATTGAGCGAAACTGAAAATTCAAAACAATTCTTCTGAATTTGACCTTGGAGAATCATAGACCTTGAATAGATGACCTTGCAGAATCATGGGCCTTCATATTCGGATTCAGCGACAACAAAACATTTCATTTTTATTGAACAATTTTTTCCCCCAATTTGACCCTCAAACGACCACGAACCTGACATTGTGGAGGCTAGCGGACCTCGGATTCGGGTTCAGCGAGTCTAAAACCCCATATATATGAATTTTCAGGTTTATACAATGAATTTTTCCCTACTTGCCATAAACATAGCCCCTATCCTTACTTTCTATGATCTTTGGTTATGTTTTATTCTGTTTTTGTTAAGTTATGTTTTTTTTTCATGAAACGATTCTAACTTGAGTTTAGTGAAATACTTATTCCCTCAAAGAACTCATGGATATGAAAAATATAAACTGTAGATTCAGTGGCAACGATATAAACAGGGAAGAGACATTTTAAAATTCTTTGGCTATTACCCTTTCGATTATTTAATGTGTATTATTTTCTATGAAAGTGTAACCCGTTATTTAGCAGATACCATACAACCCGAATTTCAAACGTTGTACAAAAATTATCTAAGTTCGACAAAGTTTCATTAAAATTTTGAGCTTTTTAATTAGATTTTTTTTGTTGATTTTTTTTATGTTGTTTTGATTTAGTTTTGTAGCCCATTCAATTAAAGTGCAAATTTTAAGTAGCTTGGACTTACCGTTGATTTTTGGTAAATGTTTTTTTTGTGGAAGGTATTGCTCATTTTTTCCATATAAACAAATTGTCGAACATACATTGCATGGAAGAGTACGCGCGAACGAAAAAATTTCCAAAAATCAACGGTAAATCCAAGCTACTTCAAACTTGCACCTTGAATTCTAAAAAATCTGTTTAAATGTTTAACATTTTTATAAGCATTTGTTAAAATTCAAAGTTTTGAAATTTTGATTTACATAGTTATTTTGGATAGTAAGCTATATTTTCATAAAAAAACATAATAAAAAAATTATAAAAAAATGCTCACCGCATTTATGTTATTCTTGGCATTAAAATGTCGCATGAAAAAAGTTGCAGCACTAAAAAATCGAAAGCACTCAAAAGTCAGAAATGTGCGCCATAAACAAGTAAAATATGAAATTAAAATTATTTCCGTAATATTCTATTGCCGGTACAAAAGTAAATAACACATGTATTTTAACAAAGAAGTAACGAAAACAATTCACTTCGAAATACAGTACATATTTATGGATAAAATTAATTTATAATCAAGCAGTTAGATACAATCTTGTGTTAATAGACAGTTGAGAAAGTTTGCCATTTTGATTGCATAACTCGTACAACCTATAGCCATTTGGCGGCATTAATGAATTTCAGTACGTCATACAGAGACAGCCAGCTTCAGTTTAAAACATTCTGCAGGAATGGCTTGCAGAGTGCTTTAGCCTCATTCTTGCAAAGGCGGGCACCCGCACATGAAGTGTCCGACTGTCTCTATTGAGCCAGAATCATCGCAACTACTACACCGACGGTTCAGTGCCCTGTGCACACTACAGATACCTAATCTTCTTTGCTCATTCTTAAGAGGGCTTTGGACTAAGTGGGTCGTAGAACATCCAGAACTGCCGGGTAATCCTGTACGATCCTGTACGATCCTGTACGGTTACACGGTTGCTTAGCCTTCGAGTGATAAATCTCGGTAATTGTTGCTTTTATCTCCCTGAGCGAAGCGCCTATGTCCACCGCGTGGGACACATTCAGTGCGGAGCCGCACCTTGCAAGTTCGTCTGCTGCAACGTTTCCGTAAATGTCCCTATGTGCCAGGAACCATATTAGGGTAATTTCTTATTGATCAGAAATATATGTAGGCCAGCTCTCTCCGACAGCCTTCCACTAGTTGAGATGAAACAGAGGTAGAAAAGAGTACCTCAATGGCCACTTGGCTATTCGAGAAGATATTCAGATTAATATTTAAGAAAAAATCAAAAAAGGAAGAATATGCAATAACTGTAAAATATACTAAAATATGCGCAATAAATATGCAAAACAGGTATTTTTAGCAAAATATGCAAAATCATGCATTTACTGCGAAATATGCAAAAATATGCACTAACGATTGAATGCCATTGTAAAGGAAATTACATGATTCGCAAAGATAACTTAACCATTTCGATTTTAATATGTCCAATAAAAACATGCATTTGCATGAGATTCCGAGCCATAGTTATAACTATTGAACCTTTTGAGATAAATTTTTTTCTAAGCACATTCTTGTAGGGCAAGACTCAAAAATGAATATACGTAGATACGGGCTATGAAAGTGGAAAAAAAGCAGAAATATGCAGTTTTAGGGCTTTATGATTGGAAATATTCATGCTAAATAAATAAACTTACACTAAAATGACACAAATGTGTAGAAAACGTTGATTATAAACTGTGTGTATTTGGCGGAGACGAGAGAGTTTAAATCCATATATTTATATTTTATTGCATTTTTAAACATAAATATTCCTTTCAGTTATTAATAAAATTCAGTTTATTTCAATTAGGATATTGCTGGCGATGTAGTTGCACTATATACTTGCAAAATATTTTGGGTTTGTTCTTCGTCTTTCGTAAAAGTTCGATTACAAATTTGTATCAACGCCATACCTCTTTCATCCATATCATTAACATATCTAATATTCAGGGTCATTTTTTAGAGAATTTGAAGCCCTAAAACAATATGCCTAGAAAAAATTTCATCTCAAACGGTTCAATAGTTTCATGGAAACAAAGTTTTTTACATGTTATTTACATAGAAAATTTCAAACACCCACAGACACCTATTAAAATTGGAAAAAAAATTTTTCCTAATAGGAGAATTTTCTTATCAGTTAAAAAGGTATTTTTAAGGTCATAAATTCGTTAGGTTAGTTATTTTGGATCGCCCTAATATAGATGGCTCTTTTCAAAATCATTATTTTCGTAGACATTCTGCATTTACTTGGTATTAGGAATGTGCGACCGCACTAACGGATTAATCGAAACCCGATTAGTTAATTAATGAAAAAATATTCAGATTATCCAAAGTGTTTCATATTCTCATTAATTACAATTTGGTTAGGCATTTTTGTAAATTTTACATGACCTTTTATTAAATACACATACTTACGTGGATTCAGTGGGCGGAATGAAGAACTTCTGCTTAATTCGGAAGTAACCAATATTTTTGACAGTTTGCTTACCTAAAATGAAAGAAATAAAGCAATCTTGTAGTTGATTTTAGTTCTAGCG
>NW_023463540.1:0-13542 GCF_013731165.1 Rhagoletis pomonella | reverse complement strand
TTTCTTCTAAATCAAAGCGTGCCATGTGAAATACAAAAAATTATAAAAAATAAAAAATTGAAATTGGAAAAAATAAAAATTGATGCAACTTTCTTTCCTAGTAAATTTGTTTGCTTCTCGAAGCATTGATCCATCCTTTGCAAGGCCCAGTAATCAGCGGTCGTGCTGCCGAGTTGGGCGAACGTTCCAAAAGCTGCTATTCAATCGCTTGTTTTGTATGGGAAAAGGTTTCACATGCAAATGGATTTTAACAATTCAGAATTTTTGTGAGAAAAAATTAAAAATATTTGACATTTTCGAGACCAAATAATTTGAAAATAAATCAAATCAGCTGCTCTACTGATACTACCTGTTCAATGTACCTTAGAGTACACATATTTTTTTATAATTTTACAGACATTTCAAATTTCATTTTATGTTCCCGTTGCCGTTGCCGTTGACTTTGCATCATTATTTTTAAGGTATGTACATAAATATGTAAGTTACTTAATTTGTGCATTTTAATTGATTTTCTCGTTATTACAAATTTGCAACAATTAAAATTACCATCGCCACCATCATCTTTAACGCCGTCATCAGCTGATATCGCACTCATCATCAATCAACACCTCCTCCATCACCTTTAATGCCACCACTAACATCGTACCATCACCTTCAACACCCGTACCAGAAGTATCGCCACCATCATCATTCAGCACCGGAACCAGCAAAATCGCACCATCAACATTCCACGCCTCTACCAGCAAAATCACCTTCAACATCGCCACTATTACTTTAAGGCCACCACCAACATCACCTTCATCGCCGGCACCAGCAATGTTATACACATCCACATCAATGGTCCTGTGCAATAATGACACAATTCAAAATTCAAAAAATAAAAACTGGTACTACTGTTAAGTGGCTCTTGTCTGTAATCCTCGTCTAATCCATTTCCAACCTTAAATAAAGTAAGCAGTAAGGATTGCTAAAGCAAGTACTAAATATTAGACATGGATTCGACATGGATTAGATATATGAGCCACTTAACAGTAGTAAGGGTTTTATTTTTTGAATTTTGAATTGTGTCATTACTGCACAGGACCATAGATATGTACAAAGTATGTTATTTGTTTGTACATATGTACTATAAGAGTTTTGTATTAATGAACGTTTTTTAAATAAACAAATGCATTTTTAAAAGTAAAAATTTTGATTTTCTACTTATTTGTTTTTTCCTGTACTGAGGAACTGTACTGTTTATAACGACAAAAATGAGTAGTTTGATTATTAGTGATGAGGAGTTTATAACGACAAAAATGAGTAGTTTGATTATTAGTGCTGAGGAGTTTATAACGACAACAATGAGTAGTTTGTTTATTAGCACTGAGGACTTGCTAATGACAACAATGAGTACTTTATTAATTAGCACTGATTTGTTTATAAAAACGAAAATAAGCAGTTTGGTAGTTGCTAGAGCAGAGCAGATATATTTTTCATTAATCAAAGTTTCCAATTAGTAAGAAGAGGTAAAATATTACACCGACAAAGGGAAAGTGCTCAGATTTATCCCATGGCCTGAACAAAAGTGAGTATTTTAATAAGCACTTTTGTAATTTGTGATAATGATAAAATGAGCACTTATGTGATGCTCAGCTGTCTTGCAGGGTATGTATGCATGTGTATAATTGGCGTTTGATGGCTCCAGCAAAAAAAGTGAGTAAAAGTAATAAATGGAGAAGAACAGTGCAATCTGGTATTTGTAAAACTCATCCATATGGTTGGACAATACAGACCTCACTGGAAAGGAACATGTGCATGGTTGATATTCTGGAGAGCTACGAGTATTGCGCTTGAAAGAAATTCAACAGTTCAGGGATTAAATACCCTTAATTAAATACGCTGCCTTAAATTGATCATCGAGAAGTTCGCGAGTATAACGAGTTTTTCGATACACGAGAATCTCGTGAGAAAGCGATCCTCGCGAGAAATTTGTTCTCGAATAATCTCGGCAAATCGAAGCCACAAATTTCTACAAATTCCATTCAACTTAACTTATGGTTCATAAAAGAATGCTTTCTTTCAACACATGGTTTAGTCATAGTCATCAAATCTTAGTTGAGGCAACCACGATTTGGTTTGAGAGCGGAACATATTCATGCTTGTGAGTGTTGGCAAGTTTTGAATTCGAAAGAGCACTAAAACCCAAGAAAAAACGCGTTTTTTCTCGCAAAAAATCACTAAATTTTTATCGAAGAATTTAATGTACTTTGCTTGCATACAAATTTTAATGTACACGGTAAAAAATTTGGGTTTAATTTTTAAACCGCGCTGGGACTACTGCCTTTTTTAATCTTTTATAGTCTACTTTTTAAACCAGTCAATAGTTTTAAGCAAATTTTTAATATATTCTGGTTTAAATTTTAGTCCAAAAAGTTCGGTGTTTAAAATTAAACCAAAATGTTTTAATTCTAGTTTCTTGGTTTCATATATGGAAAATTTGGTTTAAAATCTAAACCGAAATATAAAATGTTTGCACACAGCGAAATGCGGTATTGATTCAAATACAACATTTGAAAGCACATTTACATGCGTGGCTGTAGCTGAGTGTGCAAAGATGCTTGATACAATTGGTTGCTACCAAGGCTGTCCGGGTTTAATCCCCACCAGACGCAGCGTGTAATTTAAGATTTTTTATTTTTTATTCTTAATTAAAAATGAAAATGTTTGGGTTTAAAATTTAAACCGAACTGTTTAAATTCTAAACCCAACATATGTGCCCTCTTTTTTTTTAAACTTAGAAGGTTTGTATTTGAAACTGAATTTAGTTTGGTCATATATGCAGTCCAAAAAGTTTAAAATTAAAACCGAAATTTTTAACCGTGTAGGTATTCCGATTCAAATTAATAAAAATCAATGGCCCTTATTGTGGGTTGCATTCGATTTTCGATCTTCGCTGGCTATCGGAGATCGAAGATTGAAAGTGAAATTCGTATTATGCAAGCGTGTCGAAATTTTCGTTGAGTATCGAATTTTCTGTCGAACAGAATCTTGCTTTCGTTGGTGTAGCGAAGTGTTAGAAAATTGTGAAAAATTTATGATTTTGCATTTGTTTTCTTACTTTTTGGCGGCTAGACACTAATATTAAACAATTTTTATTAATTTCATGCAGTTCTAACGTCGTGAATACTAAACACAAGCTCAAAAGTCTGGTTTTACTTATGAAAGAAAATCTCAATACTCTGTTGGCAAGATCTCTGAGAACAAAATCATAGAAGTGTTTATAGTTTTAATATATTTTAAATAGGGGTCAAGCGGTCGCGCAGCCATTTGAAAAACAAGCAGTCGCGCGTAGTCTTTTCGACGCCTCTTACTATAGGACGTAATTGAACTTGTATTAATCAGTTAATTCATATATTTACTATAATATTAGTTTTTATATAATGAAGAGATAAAATTTTACAGCAAAAATATCTATGCAAAATTTTTACACTAAGGGAAAAACTTAAATTTGTATATTACAAACTTCATCAAAGTACATTAAACTTCACAAAACAAAAAAAAATATAATAAATATTTTTAAAGGCCACATATTTTCACAAGTCTTATAATTTACTCGCATATTTATTCCTCTGAATATTTAGATCCCTCAATATTATAACAGTCATTGCAAATAAATACAGTGTGGTCTCGACAAATATTTCTTTGACAACATTTACAAGTTGTTTTTGACTGTCTTCTTTTTTTAGCTGGACATATTTTGCAACTTCCTCTGCAGGCATCTGATGATGTGCTTGCCTCATTACTCTGCTCCCGATCATTTAATTTCAAATGTTCTCGTATGTTCCTCTTGAGCTTTCTTAGTAAGTGTTCCAAACCAGCTCTTCTTTTCATATATTCCTTCGTCAATTCTATTCCCAATTCACGGAGATATAAACGCCTTTTTTTATTACTACGCCATTTGCTCTCAAGATTACCATCAAATTTATTCCAGCAATACCCAAAAGACCAAAAAAAGTGTCAATAGCCACCTATTGCTTTTCCTTGAGACTGAATAAAGTTTTACTTTTTTATCTACTTCGTCAACTCCTCTTTTGGTGTTATTTTAAAATGTTATAATTGGTTTCTGCTTTTTGTTAGTACTCTCATCAATTTCAGCCGCACGTTGAAGCGATGAAATTAGGACGACAGATCTGTTCATTTTAGGTACACAAGTTTGGCAATATTTGAAAACCCGAATTGACTCGAATACTCAGGTTTTCCTTTGGCAACAAAATACGGCGGAATTTCTTTTTTATTTTTGCGCAAAGTGCCCACAACAGATATGTTATGATATTTGGCTAAATCATTTACCAAAATTTAAAATCAAATTTCTCCCAGTTCTAGAAATCGGTGATATTAATCTATTTACGACGTTCCCCGCCGCATTCTTGAACTGGTACGGTCCTTCTGGCTGTTTACCAGCATATAGCTCAATATTCAATACATAAAAGCATTTTGTGTCCACCAGTGAATAAATATTTAGCCCGTATTTCTCAGGTTTTGATTTCATATATTGTCTAAACGGACATTTTCCACGAAATGCGCACATCATTTCGTCTATTACGACGTTCTCACTAGCAGAATAGGAGATAAGCAGTTTTCCGTGAACACATTCAACATTTCTCGTATTGGCGCAGCTTTCTCTTGGGCTCGGCGAGAGCTTCGCGTGGATGCATCATCAAACCGGAGTGAGTTTAATAGAAATTTCATTCTTTTCAGTGACATGGTCATCGGGGTAGCCAGAATGAAATTTAGGGGGGGGGGCGGCTCGACCCTATTAAGCTGGCATTTCAGGGTACTATATTATATATGTATATAAGGAAAGTTTGAAAGTTAGGGGGGGGGGGGGGGGGAGTCCTCCAAACAAGTTTTCCAAATTTGCAATCTCGAATTCTTCGTATTTTTCTGCTTTTTCCTGTATATATTCGTTGGTATGCTTGACTACCGTTTCAACAATTTTATTGCATATAAATAAAGTCCAGGCTTGCAAACTAGCTGTTATACCCACGCCATTTTTGCGAACACCAGCCTCCTGTGTAAGAATGTTATGAGGTCCGTATCTGACTCTGTTATTATTAGATTTTTGCCACATTGTCACGTGCCGTAAAAAATGCAGCTCTCGTAGATAAATGAACGTTTTCATCGTCCGCACTACTTACTTCGCTAAAAAGTAGCGTTTCTTCATTACCTTCATCTGATAAGTATATGGTCTGAGATTTCTGATTCTTCATCGCTGATCGTTTTTATACTTTCATTGTCTTCCTCTAATAGAATTTGAATTATCTTGCTTGCACTTATTCGTTTGTAAGCCATTATTCAAAATAATAACCGTAATTTGAATACGCAAGCAATGGACACAGAAAGTCGCGCGTAAACTTTTCGACGTCAGGCGCGCGTAGTCTTTTCGACGCTTCAAGATAACTGAAGTAAAAGCTTTTGGCTTAGCAGGGGATATGCGTAAAATAGACCAAATTATTACATTAGATTTTAAATGAACTTGTCTCAGGCTACTAGAGTTTCAAAGTACCTACGACTAGCTTCAATGATTTTATAGAGAATTCATTAACAGGGCCGGTCGAATCGACGTCGCGCGACTGCTTGAAGGTTAAACGTTTTCTGCTCCTGGCCAGTTTTCTAAGCTCTCATCCTCTGACGAATCGTTCAACCTGAACTCCGTTGTACTCATTTTTACCACGTTTTTATAAACTCGCTATCTTTTTTATTTCATTTTAATTTGCACAAATTTACATAGGTATATGTAAAATACTACATTTAAACGTTTTCTACTCCTGACCAGTTTACTTAGCTCTAATCCTCTGACGAATCGTCGAACCAGAACTCCGTTGTCCTCATTTTTGCCAAGTTTTTATAAACTCACTTCCTTTTTTAATTCATTTTAATTTGCACAAATTTACATAAATATGTATAAGTACACTGTTTAGTTTGCTCGATTTGTAAACAAAGCTTCTCAGCGGCGAAAAATATACTATTGTGAACAACCTAAACGAGCGAAATTCACAATTCTTCATCGAATGAGCGCCATAATACCAAATGAAAATTCCTTCGATCAGCACTTTCGACCACAGTCGAAGACCGAATGCAACTCATAATAGGGGCCAATGTTTCTTGCTTGGCGGTCGAATTTATTCTATTTTCTATAAATTCAAATATTTGCGTCCAAGAGACGTTAACATTCTCGTTTTTATTTTCTAATTTGCAGCTTTTTCCAGCGCTGCCGTTTCGCTTAGATTTAAGCAAAATTTATATTTTTTTCCTGAGAGTTTAAGTATTAAATCTTTCTTCGTTTTGCTAAATTTTTTTTACAATTTTTATCAAACGAAAGCAAAACCAAAAAAATGAGGTTTCATGAGCTTTCTTTAAATCTACACTGCAGTCCCTTATGTTCTCGTTAACTAAAGGAACGTAGTGAACTTTTCATTTCGACCTGAAACATAACGAAACTTGATTTCCCGTTTAATGTCTCTTATTTGAGAAAAAATTTTTGTCTAAAAAAAGCTTCCTACCCTTCAAATTTCACCCGATTTCGATTATTCTATCTTTAAAAGATTCGTTATTAATTTTGCTATTAGGAGATTCTGATGCGTTTTTGCATAGTCGTAAGATATATAACAAATTCAGCCCAAACTTAAGGTCTAAAGATCAATTCCTGCAGTCGCCATTCGGCAGGCAATGGCAAATTACCGAATGTAATTCTGGCATGATTGAAATTGCAGCCACATATTTTGTTGGCAAACATATGCTCTCTCGCCTATGATTGCCATGCTTTTATTTCAATTTTCCTAAAGTTGCTTACGAAACTTACAATTGCTATAAATTTAAGTTCCATTTTTGTTTAAGATTTACAGATTTGGGGTCTTCAAATTAAAAAAAAAGCACCAAAAAACGCACCGAGCACCAAACTGATAAATTTTCGTGTTTTGAATAATGGGAAGCACTAAATTTAGTGCGAAAAGCACCAAGTTGGCAACAGTGGCCACCCCTAAAGGATGCTGAGCGCTCTCTGAGCACATGTGTGTTTCACCATACGAAGAGCGCCAGCTGAGCAATGTACAAAATCTGTTAAAGGAAGATGCAATCCAAAATACATACAATCATGTATTTATCTAGTTTTGTTCTGCAACCGTCCTTTTAGGTACATATCGACATTTAATGTACAAAAGCGCGTATCAAAAAAATGCAAAACCTCGTTTGTGAGGTTGCCCTACCCTGCAGTGAAACCACTAACTAGTCAGGAAAAATAGTAGTTTACAACTAGAATTTCCTGGCTGAAACCAAACTAGTTAGAAAATTACCAGACTTGTACCAAGTACAATACCATTTATTTAAGCAGTGCGCGCTTCCACACCGCAGGGTCTGGGTTCAAGCCCTGGTCAAAGCAACATCGCAAAAAAATATAGAAAAAAGGCATGAAAAAACAGCTTCTCATAAAAATATATTCGCCGTTCAGAGTCGGCGTAAAACTGTTGGTCCCTCCCCTTTGTGAGACAACATCAAGGCGCACGCCACAATTCGGAGGAGAAGCTCGGCCAAACACTAACATATGTGTAAGCGCCAATTTATTATTATTATTATTGTTTTATTTGACTTCAACAGTTTAGTAGTTTGAAATATTTATGTATTTATTTTTCTTTTTAATTAATACTTCAAAAATTTTAGACTAATTAGTTGCTAAATAAAAATGCGTAATATATTAAGTAAATCATAGTTAATCAAAAGTTCTTTTTGTTTAGTAGAATTTGTTTGACTATCTTGAACTGGTGAGAGACTGTTATATTTGGTCCATAATTGGACTAGTATTTTCCTGTCTATTTTGAGACTGGTATATTTCTGATCGAAATCTGACAATTGCCATCTCGTAGGACATCCCCATGTTAAAAATACCAGTTGCTTGTATGTAAAAAAGATAGTTGACTGACTAGTTGGACATGCGATTAGTTATGAGGTAGTTTACAACTAGTACATTTGACTACAGGGTAATTTTATAGGGGAGAGTAAAACTTGTCTTATTTCAAAACGGTTATCTCTTTTATCCCTAATTATCACTTCTTCTAATATCTAAGTATCCATATTTAAGTATGAATAGATTGGGGCTTGATGCGAGGAGCTTCCGGGAGCAATTGCTTTTTCTTAAAATATATCTTTCACTTAAATTTATTTGAACAAATTGAGTACAAGGTCTGAAATTTTAAGAAAAACAATTTGCTCAGTTTTTATACATACGGCCCATTGTGTCCAAACGCTTAACCCAAAGCAAAAAATTTTAGCACACACGTGTGGTCAAACAATTAAACGTTAGTTTAAAGTAAAGATTTCAAATTTTCAGATGCAAATTTATGAATAAATTCGGTTTGAAATATGGATCTTTTTGTAAAAAATACTGTGGTCAGCGTAGCCGGAGTTGGACTTACATTTTCTCTGTCAAAATGCTAATTTTACTCCATTTTTCAATGAATCCCCCCTCCGTCTCCGCTCCCCACTCCAAAACCTTTGCATAAATAACCGAAAATTTCCCCTTTTCTTTTTGAAAGAGAAGAGGTCTAATGCTCAATAAGATGATAGTTGTGTTTCCTACTAACAATAAATCATCAATGTTGTTTCAGACCCCCTCCAATATTGAACAGTCAAATATATTTATTTTTACGCAAAGAAACAATGATATTGTTGAAATATACTAGAATTTGATAATACTCACTTCACTGAAAGACATGAGGCCAATGGGACCAAAGTAAATTCCGTTTTCAAGTTACTTGAAAGACATGGACAAAGACAATATCGAAATGTGTAATTTCAGTGTCTGAATTATATCAGAAACCATTGTATCCGACATAGAAAACTGTAACAGTCGCTAGCTACATTGTGAAATATTCAGGTGACATAATGACACTAAAAAAATTTTAAATTATGTTCACTAAAATTTTATTAATGTAAAAATAAAGATTTTAGCAAGTAGTTATCGAATTTAATGTCAAATTTAAACGTTTTTAAGATAGGAAATTAATTATTTTTAAAGTTAAATGTTAATACAACTTTTTTATTTATACTCCCAAATTTAGGATATAAAATCCCCTCCAACAAAAATCTTAAATTGGGTAACACCGCTTCGAATTTTTTACGATTGAGCAATTGTCAAAAATCCTCTTTTTAATCAAAAAGTTGTTTATTGAAACTACCTTCTTTTTTTATCATACTTTAAACGACGACATGTATATTAAATTTGTCCTAGACTTGTAACCAAATTGTAAATTTGCACTGCTGCCACTCATTTAAAAGATAAAGAAATATAGTAGAGGAAATTTTTTCCTGTTACTCTTTAACACTGGATCAAAATCTTTTAAAAAACCTCAAACTAGTGGAACTCAACAATTTAAAAGCAGTTGTGTTTCATTAAATTCTTATTTTAAATTGTTGTTAAATGAAATGAGATTACAAATTAACTTTTATTAACCCATATGCAATATGGGTTTCATTTGTTTGATAATAGTGCGGTTTATAAAACGTCGCAAAGTGGTATTTTTGGCGAAATGGCAACGTTGCGAAAAAAGTTGTATGAACGACCTATCGCAACTCCCGATTGCAACTGTAAAATGTTTTAAAAATGCCAGGCGTTAGAGAAAAAGAAAAGTTTTTACAATTATACTTCGAAGCCGCCTTAACTGATTTCCTTTTTATTGAAATATTTTAAGACAATAAAAAAATAAATAAACTAAAAAAAACTTTTTTATATAGCACGCTTTTCTAAATGGACTAAAAATTAGAAAATAATATATCTCAGTCTCATAGAATTTGTTTTGATAACTTTTGATTTTGAAATTTTAGCAAAAGTCATTATAAACCATTTATGACATTGAAAACGAAAAACGTGGAGCGCATGCAATACAAAGCATTAGAATTAATTGAAAATAGTCAAACATAGACCTAAAATTTCTACAGAGAAAGTACAAATTTGAGATCGATTTTAAGCGGTCCCCAATTTGCCACAGGACGAAGACGACGTCGTTAGGACGTCGTCCTGGCGAAGTTGTTTTTTCCATACAAAATTCAACGTCGTTCCCACTCTGGTGAAGTCGTTACGATGGCGCTCTGGTGAAGACGTTTGGGTGAACTCGAAACGACGTCGAAACGAAGTCGTTTTTTCCATACAAAATTCAACGTCGTTCCGACGTCGTTTTTTCTCATGGAATCGAATTCGTTGCGACGTGGGTCTGGTGAAGTGGTTTGAGTGAACTCGAAACGAATCCGTTTTTTCGAACCCACAAGTTTTTTGGGTTGGACCAGTTCCACGCCCACATTATTATATATCTAAGTATAAATAAATAAAAGTCATTCATTTGGACGGTAAACCGTTTTTATTATGACAATTTTTTATTATGACAGAACATGGAATCCACAATGTACACTTGTACTCAGAAAATTAAGCCGCCTACATCTTTTTTTCAGAATTCATAATATTCTTCATACTAAATTATTTGTATTTTTTTTATAAAGGTACAGTTTACTCTATTGGCCTTATAAAAAAAATAAAATTTTAAGGTATAAAGTTTTTTTAAATTTGGTATAAAACTGTACTTTTACTTTAAATTTGGTATAAATTTTGAGCATCGTTTTGTAGTTCGCTGGTATATCGTTTATGCGACCCGCCGGTAAGTTGTTTTTGCGACTCGCCGGCCAGTCGTTTTTGCGGCCCGCCGGCGAACTGTGCTTTTCATCCGACGGCGAGTTCGCCGGCGAGTCGTTTGCCGTTGTCGTTTGTTCCATGGTTGCCACAATTGGTAACTTTCTACCAAAATTGGTAACTTTTAAACGATTTGGCAACTTGGTCACTTTTATTTTATTTTGGTAACTTTTGCAACCAAACATCTATTTGCATTACTAGAAAGAAATGAATTATGTTTTGCCTGTGCGTAATTATTAAAACCCTTCGAGTTTCAGTGGCAGCACTACTGACACTTCTACAGATTTACTTCGATAAAATTAGAGTCATCTCATATTCGAATACTGGAAATATTTGAATTACAGTGGCAGCACCATGGGCTGCACTTCAGAAACAACTTTCGAATGTTTGCGATATTTGAATTTTACACTAAAAATGGTATAAAAATTCGGCCATCTAGCAATTTTTGGTAAGGTCCACAAATCATTTTGATTATTCCGGCACAAAAAAAAATTCGCGTGCTTTTTACCAGTCCCACCTACCGACATGTATTTCGACCCCCAGAATCCGAATCTGAGGTCCGTTTGACACGTACAGTAAATTATAAAAAACCGAAAAAATAGCTTGAAATTTCGGTTAAAAGCACCCTCCACTTTTTTGTATGCCCGTGCTATTATTCCGTGAGTCGCAGGTTCAAATATCGGCACATTCCGAACGAAAAATGGCACAACGCCGAAACCGGTTTGTCTCCAAACCAAATTTGCCAAAAGATGACGAAAAATCGTTCCACATTACATCATACTCCTACCCGGTCGGAAACACCAACACGAAAACGAGAATATCGGCACATGCAGTAATTAACTGATAGAAAAATATTTTCTAATAAAAAAATTATTATACTTGTCAATAGCAATTTCAGTCTTGATAACTTATCAAGAAAATAGATTTAAACTTCTTTGCTAGAACTGGGAGTTTTTGATAAATAATCGAAAATTGACAATTTATAAAAATATTGAATTTATTAAATGCACATAATCGGGCTGTAAGTATATATACATTTGTTATGAAATATATCAGTTTTATTCAGTATATTTTTTTCTCAGTGAAGAAGTGAAGATTTTGGTATTGAAAATTTGGTAACTTTTGGAAACTTTTCTTAAGAGATTTTGGTAGAAAAAAATGTTGGCGAGTGGCAACCATGGTTTGTTCACCAAAACGGGTCGGAAACGACGTCGTTTGGCAAATACCCACATACGTACATATATTACTCTTCATATCAATTCAGGCCTATTACACATATATGTACACTCTAAAAAAAAATTGGGTAAATTTCCTACCTAAAAGGTAGGTTACTGATTTCCTACCTTATTATTCGCAAAATTACATGCTCGATTATTAAACGAATAGTTTGTTTAAATTTCGGACTTTTTAGAGTGTAATATGGCTGCTGTGGTGTGTGTAAATTTACTACGAAGGTGTGTACAAGCTACAAAATACACATCTGCTGTTTGGTTTCAGCCATAGAATTGTGTAAAGCCGCTAACAAAAAGGATTTTTACACACGAAAATATGTAAACGAGAAAAAATCGTGTAAATTTACCAAGAAAAATTTTAAAATAAACAAAAATATACTCGATTTATAGTCGCATTTTTAAACAGATTTTTTAGAGTGTAATACTCCTATATTGGCAGTAAGAGCTAGTACCGCCCGAAAACATTACAGTACAGATATATCAATAAACACGTACGAAAGAAAGGGAACACATACGTTTATTAATAAACATGTACACAACACATACACAAAAATGGCACTCACGTACACAATACATTCACGAAAACGGTACCAGACTGTTTCGCTTTGATTTCGGAATGCTTGCACATTGAGAAGCTAGCTTACTACCAACATAGATTCTATATTATAGAAGTATTACATATCGTCGATGTTTTTGCAAAACCGCCCATGTGCTAGGGATGCAAGTCAAAAAAATACATCGATGTTTTTTTCGATTCGATACATCGAAATATAGCATCGATAGATATCGATGTATCGTATGTAAACATCGATATTTTCGATGCATCGAATAAAAATTTCAACAGTTCATTTCAATTAAAAATATACAACAAGAAAATGAAACAATCGTAACTTCGATAAATGTATAACTCACAGTGAAATGTATTAATTGATTTAAAGAGTTTTTTCTGTTCTTTTGAGAAGCCTTCGAAAAAAATTTTCGGAAGGTACGGAAGTGGCGACAATTGTTAAATGTTTATAAGCATAATGATTTATTAGTGCGATTCATAAAACGTCGAAAAGTGGCATTTTTGGCGAAATGGCAATGTTGCGAACAAAGTTGTATGAACGACCTATCGCAACTCTGGATTGCAAATGTAAAATTTTTTAAAAATGTCGTCCGGTAGAGAAAAAGAAAAGTTTTTACAATCATATTTCGAAGCAGCCTTAACTGATATACTTTTTCTTGAAGTAGTTGAAGACAATAAAAAAACATGTGTTTCGCGACTTTGACTTTGCAATGATTGCCAACTCAAATACTATGGGCTCATTCCATCTCAAATCACCCAGGCCAGGGGAAAGTGAATTTAAGTTTGCGATAAAACTCACAGGGATTCTTCCTTGAACAATTTAAGGAGACACGTATTTTATTTCTTTTTGCTCAGAAATGCGAATTTTTAGAAGAAAGAATTTTTTTCTTTTTGAGTACGAACGCTTCTTTTTTCCTCTCTTAATAGCATCTTTTGATGAAATCGCTTATAACTGCCGCAAAAAAGCAAGGATTTTAACGCTTTTTTTTTTTTAATTGCAGATATTGATCTACTGAATCGATCTAGTG
>NW_023463539.1:0-13551 GCF_013731165.1 Rhagoletis pomonella | reverse complement strand
ACCTTCGGCCGCGCTTAGGGATTATAACCCTTACTATGTAGAATTCACCTTTCTTTACTGCCGGAGAAGAGGGGCGGAAGCCATTTATTGTGCATATAACTCCGCCTACGCCATCCGGAGTATTTTTGCACAGAACCCACATCGAAATTTACAAAAAAGTGCATAGTAAAAACCGTTTTTATACCCGAGCGCACTTGTGCACAAGGGTATTACAACTTTGTTCACATAGCGGTTGTTTGTAACAGGCAAAACGAATCGAGATAGATATAGACAAACCTATACATAAATGATCAGAAATCATCAGAAAGAGAAATCGATTAAGCGATGACTGTCTGTCCGTCCGTCCGTCAGTCTGTGCACACGATAACTCGAGTAAGAATTGAGATATCTTAACGAAACTTGGTACGTGCACTTCTTTCGGGCATAGGACGGATGGTATTGAAAATTGGACAATATCACGCCTACCTCCCATATAACGGTAATTTTTAAAAATATGAAAACTGCGATATTTTAGTAACTACTGAACATATCAAAATTGATATTTACCATAATTTTTAGATGAAAAATAAGAATATTATAACTTTTTGCAAAATGGGCTTAGCCACGCTCACTTATGGTTACATGTGTATATCTTGGTGACCGGTGCACCAATTTCTTCCAAACTTGGTTTAGTTGATGATTGCAACAATTCTTTACCAAGAAATACGTTTATGATAAAATTTTGGAAAATGGACGTGACACCGCCCGCTTATGATCACATAGATGTATCTCGGTAACCGTTATATCAATTTGTACCAAACTCGGTATGGTTATTGTGCTTGCCACATAAAAGCAAAAAGTTGAAAATTATTGAAATCGGACTAAAATTACGGCCGCTTTTCATATAACGGCTAATTTCAGAAATGCTTGAAATTTCCATATTTTGAAATTTAAGGACGTTAATTTCGGAAAGGTGAAAAACGTGTATTTAAAACTTGCGCCGGGTATTTAATATTCGGCTCCGCCCGAACTTAGACTTTCTTACTTGTTATTTTTAAATCTGGATGCTTGTGATTTGAATCGGGGAGCACATATCGATGGCTGAGTGGAAGACCGACCTATCTCGGCAGCCAGTTCGAAAACGCCCTATGAAAACTTTTTAGGAATGCCCTACTTAAGAGTTTTATAGAAGAATGCCCTATTTCAGAAATTTATTGAAAAATGCCCCATCTCAGAATTTGGTTGAAAAACACCCTATTTCAGAATTCGGTTCAAAAATGCCTTATCTCAAACGAAAATACGCTGGAGTGCACTAACGCCCATGGGCTTTATTTCCTAAAAAAAAGAAACAAAGCCCGCGGGCGTTATTGCCTGTTCGAAAAAAAAATTCAATCCCGCGGGCATTATTGCCTTTTTCCGGTGCGCATTATTTCCCTTGCGATATGGCAATAATTCCCGTGGGCTTTATTTTCTAAAAAATGAAATAAAGCCCGCGGTCGTTATTTCATCTTTATTGTGGCTCTTGTCTCCACTTTAGAATACATCCAAAACCCCCTGTTCTAAATAAAAACTAATGTGATAACATTGAACTGATACGAAGAAATGGAAATTAACAAGTTTCAATGCATATATTTAATACATATGGATGTATGTATGTACATTAGACTACATCTAGGGTTGCCAGATTTTTTAAGCGGGAAATCAGTACGTTAGACTTTTTCGTGCTAAAAAAATCAGTACTTTTCAGTACACAATATTTTGGTATATAATTAAAATATAGTTCTATAACGTAGCTTCGCCTACGCTACAATAACATATTCGACATCACCCTAGAATACGCCTTACAACTGCACTTAAGTACAAATATATAAACATGCGTACATACATACTGGTAGACGCACACACAAACTAACATATCAACGAGACTATAAGCACCCCTATGTTCATACATACATACGCATACACGAAGCTGGCATGGTAAGCACATACAAATTTCGCAAACGCCAACTTGGATAATCATGCGCACCAACATATGAAAGAAATTCGCTACACAAAACACATAACGCGGAATAAGCCCACTCACTTCTCAAACAGCTCATACAAAACCAGAGCTAAAGCTGCTAGCATGCACTCAACCAGCATCAGTTGTCCGTAAGTAAGCACAGAGCGCATCCTGGGGTTCGGGACTATTTGGGGCGCTCTTGACTTTGCTCCTCGGAGGAAGACTGATTGGTTGAAGGGGGCTGCAAGGGGGGGAATATCCCTCAGGCATCACCCCAAAACCATTATGGGCTAGACCAGACATGGGCACTTTTGCCCGTATGGGTTTTTTGCCCGTACGGGCAAGCGAGCCCATTTCGCGGGCTAGATCACGGGAAATCCATGGGCAAACGGGAAGGGGGCAACAAATCTTACTAATACACGTATAAGGCCTGTATGCCGCTCTCAAGAAAAGCAAAAACTCCATATAAAATGACGTACAAGAAATGGCTAAGAAATTTTCTTGAGTCAAATTTCCTTAAGGCAGTACGCAGTTCTTAAGAAATTTACTACTCTTTCTACTACGGTTTTCTAAAGTTTTTTGTGAAAAAAGAGCACAAGGCAAGCCAGGTTTGCAACAGAAATATATGCCCGTTCCATTATTTCTTGAGGAAAGAGTGAGGCAACAGGCTGTGAGGTATCAAATATGTCAAAATTCCTTGGACACACACGCGAAATAATGGCAATTTTTTCTTGACCGTTTTCTTGAGAGCTGCAAACAGGGCGATAGCAATGAGAGCCACTGCACACGCATTCTGGAGTAAAAAGGCTCACTCTCCAAAACGTACGCCACACACACTCCTCGTCATTTGAATAGCACAACTTTTTAATCTTTAGTATTTACACTTTTAATTTTGTTTATTTAATATTCATTACATCCGATTTTAAATTTATACAGAGTTAAAAAATTGTCAACAAAGGGGTATAATAAAGTGCAAGTTTCGAGTGTCTGTAAAATAGCGGTGATTATTGAATATTTTTTTGGTGATAGTGCTGCGCATTTTCTCGCGTCAAATACTCTTAACATACTTCGACAAAGTTTTCTATAAGCATTTTTTCGCAAAATTTTTTTAAACGCTTTTTTTCACCGTCAAGACACCAGCGCGCCTTTATTTGCATGTAGTGACGATATTTTTACAAAAAATTTATATTAAATAAACAAACGGAAAACTGTAAATACTAAGAATTGAAAGGGTGTGCAATTCAAATGACGAGGAGTGTATATGAGCAGATGTGATCACTACCACAAGTAAACGCGAGCTGAAAGCGTGATTGTGTTAGTGTTCCAATTACGTTTGAATGAATTTGCGTTCGTTTTGTTACGCTCTCGCATGTATTTGCATGTGATGCTTACGCTCTTTAAGCAGGCGCTCACTCTCTGTCCATGCTTGTATATGAGCAAATTTGACATCGATATAACTGTTGCCAACTTTGTGCCTTTCGCAAGAAATTAAGTGCGTTTAGGGAATTAAAAGGCGAAAATTGTTTAGTCAGCGCTTGTTTTGTTCTTTGGTGCCCTTTTAAAGGCAATTTTATAATAAAAACGTGATTCTATGGTGACATTGTATTTGACTTACACATATGTTAGTGTTTGGCCGAGCTTCTCCTCTGGATGATATGCTCCAAGATAATCTAAACGCAATATTTTCACACAGTCTCTATCACGGAATTAATAGAATATTCTGCTAATTAGCTGGGTGTGCGCATTTGTACAAAAGTAAGCAATTGCATGAAAATAAAGCCTCTAGAAAAACCAAGTTTTGTAAATTGTTTTACGAATAAAAAAAACATTTTGCAAATTAAATTTATTAAATTGATTAACTGCGCATAGTTGGAAATATTTACAAGTTTCATTGTGTGATTACTTAAAATATTTGAACATACAGCTTTATATGCGAAAATACCATTAAACACAGCAACACAAAATTGGTGTTTTTTTGGGGGAAAATTGCGCTATTTTCAGTATTTTGGTGCTTTTTTAAATAAAAAATTTGGCGATCAGGGCTGCCAACTTGGCTCAAACCGTGCCATTATTGGCACTATTTTACTTGAAATGGCACTGAATTTTTAAATTTTGCACAAAGTGAAAAAAGGCACTTTTGAAAAAAAGCCAAATTTAAATACATTTTTGTGAAATCCTTTGCGTGTACTTCTTTTTTCAACTAAAATTTTCTAATTTCTATAGTGTATACAACTGGTTTATCTTACTTTGACATTGGGCTTTTGTTTTAATTTGTCTAATTTTAATGCTAATGGGAAGAACTAAAGAGAATGTCACCTTTTTTGGGACTTTTAATTTTCTATTTGGCACGTTTTAGCACTTTTTTATCCTCAATATGGCACTTCATAGCTATGTATGTTTGGCAGCCCTGTTGGCAAATTTGATCACTAGCTGACCTTCAACGAGCGCTCTTTGCTGGGTTCGGACTACAAAAATGGAAGTAAATATCAAGTATTCGTAGTGGATGTGCATTTCTTATCTTTATATAAAACAATTCATTTCTCCTCGTATCCTTGTACAAATAAGGAGCTAAATCAGCCTTATAAGGGTCGATATCTGTAGACTGGAAAATCGACCAGCTAGTGGTTGAGATGTCATTTACACGGGTCGATTTTGGTTGAACCACAAAAATCTACTAGAAAATCGACCCGTGTAAAGGCGCCTTAATCCAGCGAGCAATTATCATTAAAGTTAAAATGCCTTGGTTAAAATTAATAAAAAGTTATTTCATTCTTTCTTTACCGGGACAATTGTTACATCGGTGGGCAACGACGCAATTACAGAACTTTAGACAGAGCAATATTTTTCGATCGGGTTCAAATCGGGCGATTGTGAGGGCCTAGCTCACCAATGTAACAATCGTGTCGATAAAAAGGTAAAATATAACTTTTAGTTTGCTATGAAAATCCCCACCTCCTTTCTATTTGAAGAGTAAATTTGTTGATGCAACAAAACGAAGCAGATTTCAGTTGAGCGAAGTAGAGGACTAGGTTTCAAATTTTTTCGACAAAACGGAACAAATCGACTCTTATCGGAGCGAAGTCCGAACGATGGCTTATTGTGTATATGAGCAAAATGTATGCTCTTTGTTTGGTACATAAAGTCAGTATTACCGCAGCCGTACTGCGATGAACATGATGTCGGTGGGATATAAATAATTTTTTTGCAACTTTTCATACCCTTTCTCCCGTAAACTGTTTTTCCCTTTCTCCAGCCCGCGATCGCACTTTCGCTACTGCGCGGGTAAAAAAGTGCCCATGTCTGCTCTTAGCGAACGAATTCAACCGTTCAGTTTATCCCCTTTGTCGCTTATCATATCGATGCACGATTGAGAGAAATATAGATTGCGCCAATCGCGGTACCGCTAATCCGCTCTTTGTGATTCTGACAGAATCAGCTGTGTGCGTGACGTCATCTTGGTGCAATTGTTGATTGTGAGCATACGAAAAAACCAAATAACAATTTTAATATATGTGCGTTAATATTTCTGCGTGGTTTTAAACAATTATTGAGACATTACAAAGCAAAATGAAGTGTTCCGTGGCAAAGTGTAATAGTAAAAACAAAAGGAAAGCGTGCGATATAAGTTTTTTTTCGTTTCCTACGGACGCAAGTCTGGCGAAAAAGTGAAAGCAGTTCTGCCGGCGAGGAGATGCATTAAACACCAAATCGAGCTATGTGTGCATGAAGCACTTTACTAGTGAAGATATTGAAAATAATATTTTTACTGCTGGTATGAGGTAATGCACCAGTGGATAAGGTCGCCAGGCGCTAATTCAAGCGGCATCTTACCGCGCTGTTACGTACCTAATACAAAACAGTGGCCAAATTATTTTACATTTAAAAGTTCAGCTTAAATTATGCTTTACTTACATAGAATATTTGTTTCCAAAGAAGCCACAGTCATGCATTCTCTCGGAAATGGTACAAAAGTCATCAAATAAAAGCTGTGGAGTCAACAGCTGTGGAATCTATGGTGGTTGGCTACCGTCCACAAATATAAATATGCACTCAGCATGGCTTTTTACAATGGCGAGCCCAAAAATTCACTTTGCTGCACACCTTCCTTTTGGTCTACATGAAATTGCAAACACTGTTAATACATCAATTTTTTCATGTGCTAAAATTCGCACTTACCTAAAGGGCTACATGTCCAAAGTTATTGCTACGTGTTTCTAATTAATCAATCTCTGTATATTTATTGATTCCTGCAAAATTGGGCCATGCAATATTAAAATTAACACATTTTTCTGCATTGTTCACATATTTTTATATGCTTTTTGGCATTTCTCTCTCGCAATTGCACCAAGATGACGTCACGCAAAAATTACGCTCAAAAATCATCTCTCATTGGCGCAATCTTGTATTCTATCATTCTTGGGTGGCGCCGATGACGATACCGCTACTCGGCTCTCAGTGATTTTGACAGAATCAGCTGTTTTGGTGACGTCATAGTAGAGAAGACAGCAATAGTGATGTGCTCAGTCAATACTTTCAAGTATTGATCGATATTCGGTAACGATTTAAAATGTATCCAATACTCTCGATACTCGGTACCAAAACATTTAGATTTCAAATAAAAGTGCACACAGGCCAAAGATATGGAAAAAAACGGCTCAGGGGAGACTCGCCAATAGAGCCAATAGAGCTTTTAATACTGATTCAAATGAAAGATGTATATATGTCGGTTCCAGGCCATAACGCAGAGAAACTCTCACTTGTTTGAAGCATTTTTGTTCCAGCTGAATCGGAAGATATCATTTTTGGAGGCCAAGGGGCAGATTCTATAACCAGTTAGCGACAATTTTCGAATCGGTATAGGGTTTGTTGACCTATGATATTAAATATTGTTACACCAACAATTACGATATCGATCCGAAACTTGTCGCTAACTGGTTAGATCTGCCCCCTGAAAAGCTTCTTCATACGTCAAAACATTTTTCTTGAACCTTGGATCGACTAAGGTTAAAACTGATAAAATAATCTTTTTCTGTGGCGATAAGTTCAAGTGTTTTAGCCGATATCATATAAATTAGTAATGAAAGTTTTTTCTAAACCTGAAATGCATATAATGGCGAGGGTTTAATGTAAATAATCGGTATCGGATACCGAAAAGGAAGTATAGGGTACCGAAATCTTTTTTAAGTATTGGGTACCGAGTATTGGGGACAATTCAGCACATCACTAGTCGCCCTCATTCTCGCCGCTCTCAGTAGTCAACTCTACGATGACGTCACGCTAAAATTACTCTCACGAATTCTGCTGCAATCGGCGCAATCTTGTATTCTATCATTCTTGGCTCTCATTGCTATACGTGTATTAGTAAGATTTGTTGCCCCCTGCCCGTTTGCCCATGATTTTCCCCTTATCTAGCCCGCGAAATGGGCTCGCTTGCCCATACGGGCAAAAAAGCCCAAACGGGCAAAAGTGCCCATGTCTGGCTAAGAGGGTAGATACACAGGAACGGGAGCAGAAAACGACATTCGGAAAATTAAGTGAAAGGGTCAGCAGCAAAACTAAGAATTTTTTAACCTGCGGCGAAGGTTGTTGAATATTAATTAAATAAAAGATTTGAAATCGACTTTTAATTGTTTTACTCAAGCCGGGTTCAAAAAATTTAGTTTATTGCCTACAAAATTTAAAAAATTCTTATTGGCTCCTGATAGTCGTATTCGAAATTCGGTATGTCGGAGGACTTGTCTTCGCAACATACAATAGCTGGAGCGAATAGCGCTGCCAATCTTGCAGCTTCGAGCCACGTGCCCATACACTCATTAATGGATCGTCATTTGCAAGCTCCGGTGCCAATTCTGCACCCTCGACCAACAACTTGCCAAGTATCGAGTCCAAGGAGTCCGCGAATAATGTCGAAGTTGATACACTGTCATCGCTAGCAACTTTTTGCATTTCCAATAATTTGGAATATAGTGTTCCCCCAACAACAAAATCTCAGGACCGCTGGAGGGACATCCGTTACCATTAGAGGCTAGATCAGGAGGAACGGGCCGCACTAACACGTACGCCCAACCTCTGACTAGAAATCGCCCCAGCAGCTCTTGTCATTCCATATGTTCCGCAACCTCATAAGCGACGAATTACAATGCGCAAGATATTCGGCGCATATCTGAATTGCTACAGGAACAGAGTGAGATACTTAAGCAGAGGGAAGCTCTGGTGATAGAACAACATGCTTTTTTGGATCGGATCGACGCAATCCGTCTGGAGGATGACCCCGTCGACCATCCGCCTGCAGTCCCGACATTGTTTACCAGTAATGATAGGTCAACTCAACAAATACCGCCTACTCTAAATTTAGGCTGTGTTGCTACACCAAGAGAATGGGCATCGAACCTATGCCATCCGCCTCTTGAACGTGATTTTTTGCCTGGATTATTGAATCGTCAGCCACCACTTTGCAATCCATCGGCCACTGTAATGCAGACATTATTAGACAGAATCGAATCACTGGAACAACAACTGCATGCGCTTCCAACAGAGAACAGAGGATGGTTTCCTCAACAAACGGCTGATATGCCAAACCAGCAATCCCCACTAGCGCCCATAACCAGCACTGCCTATGGCGTAGCTCCTCACCGACGTCTGACGAAAGACCAACTTGCGTCTCGTAAATGCCTTCCTAGAGAACTACCGAAATACAATGGCAAGCCAGCGGAATGGCCCCTCTTTTATGCCGCGTACAATCAAACAACCAAGATCTGTGGATTTTCCGACGAGGAAAACCTAATAAGGCTCCGGCAAGCATTAGAGGGCCCAGCTCGCAACGCGGTTAAGAATCTGCTACTACATTCTTCTTGTGTTCCGCAAATCCTTTCAACGTTGCAAATGAGATTCGGGCGTCCCGAACTAATAATTAGCGTGCTGCAGCAACAAATTTGCGAACTACGAACACCATCGGAAAGTCAACTGGAAACCATCGTGGACTTTGCCATCGCTGTGCAAAATATATGTGCAACTATTAAAGCATCGGGGCTTGCCAGACACCTCATCAACCCTGAATTGTAGCAAAAACTTGTGTCGAAGCTGCCTGGATCACTACCGATGTATTCGGGAGTACACAAGCAAGGCCTGTCAAACTGCAAACTTCAGACTTTCAGTGATTGGCTCTTTCATCTGGCACAAGGAGCCAACTGTGTGCTCGTACCAACTGAGCCAACGAAGATGCGAAAACGTGGGGCTGTTAATCATCATCATAAGACGGTAAGCCGTATCGTTTGTAAGGGAAGTTGTAGTGCTTTGTCTAATTGCGACTATTTCAAGGAAATGTCTCGTAGCCAAAAATGGGACACCGTACGCCAGCTGAAATTGTGCTACCGGTGCTTGAAAAAGCATTTAGGGTCTGACTGCAAATCGAAGGCTACCTGTAACGTAAATGGATGTACTCGCTACCACCACCCATTACTGCATAACGAACCTTCGGTTACCACTAACGAACAAACGTGTAAAACCAACATGAAAACACAGATGGCTAATATCAACGCTCATAACGTTGGCGAAGAGGGTACACTTTTCCGCGTCTTACCTGTAGTTTTGCACGCGGGTGCTAATAGTGTGTCAACATATGCCTTTATAGACGACGGCTCCTCTCTCACTCTAATCGATGAAGAACTGCTGCAACAGCTGAATGTGAAGGGCACCCCACAGCCACTTTACCTTCGCTGGACAGGCGATGCACATCGCTACGAAGACGATTCAGTTACTCTCGACCTTGCCATATCATCCAAACTCGGGAATGAAAACTTGCCTCTGAAAGCAGTACATTCTGTTAAGAAGCTCGATTTGCCCACCCAATCGCTTGACGGGGCGAATCTGAAGGCAAAGTTTAAATATTTAAGGGGCTTGCCATTACAGTCGTATAACAACGTAACATCGAAACTTTTAATTGGGCTAAACAACGCCACACTTGGATCCGCCATTAAATCCAGATTAGGTGATGACTACGCGCCTATATCCGAGAAAACTAAGCTCGGGTGGACAGTCAAAGGCCACAGATCTATAGCACTTCAAGGTGCAACTCAATACGTCTATCACATATGCGACTGCTCTGAGCATAAAGAACTTCGTCAGGTTGTTAAATCCCACATTTGTCTCGATAATTTAGGTGTGGTGGCCAATATCCCAGCGTTGATGTCTAAAGATGATGAGCTTTCCGTAGAACAGCTAGAGCAACACACCGTTCGAGTAGGTGATCGCTTTCAAACTAGCTTGTTGTGGAAGCATCCTAATATGCAGCTACCAGACAGCCTGCCTATGGCAAAATATCGCGCGAAATGCTTGCTGAAGAAAATGCAACGTGACCCAAAACTTGCTGAGCAGCTTCAAAATAAGATTGCCAACTATCTGCGAAAAGGATATGCCCGGCGAATGACATCCGAGGATGCTGCCGCCAAAAGATATTGGTACTTGCCTGTTTTTGCAGTGAGTAATGCTAATAAGCCAGGCAAGGTTCGCCTGGTGTGGGACGCAGCTGCTACGGTAAACGGTGTTTCGCTTAACACTATGCTCTTCGCCGGCCCTGACCTGACAACCCCACTTCTATCCGTTTTATTTAAATTTCGACAAAAACGCGTCGGCATCACTGCCGATATAGAAGAGATGTTCCATCAGGTGCGGATCCGTCCTGCGGATCAAACTTTTCTGCGTTTTCTGTGGTACGAGCAAAATAATACAGAGAGAGATGACGTTCGGGTCGAAATGTTCTCCGAGCTGCGCTCAATTTGTAAAAAAAACAAAAACGCAGCTGAGTTTCGAGATCAATTTCCTCGTGCTGCTCGATGCATAGTGGAAAATCACTATGTTGATGACATGTTAGACAGTGTGGACACCGATGAGGAGGCAGTTCAGCTGGCACTAAACATTCAATATATCCATTCCAAAGGTGGGTTTCATATTCGAAATTTTCTTTCAAATTCAGACCGCGTGTTGAAGGCTTTGAATGTAAGGTCAGACAAAGCCCTTTGCCTAAATTTCGAAAGTGAACTACCAACCGAAAAGGTATTAGGTATGTGGTGGATTGCATCTACAGACCATTTTACCTTTAGAGTATCAGCCAAGTACAAGGAATCTAACTTATTAGTTTACCAACGTCGGCCAACTAAACGTGAAGTGTTGAGCCTTGTGATGACAATCTACAATCCGCTTGGACTCATCGGATTTTACGTGATATTTGCGAAAATAATCTTACAGGAGATATGGAGATCAGCTTGCGGCATTCCTGACGAGCAGTTTACAAAGTGGCTTCGATGGATTCGCCTTATTCCAAAAATTGAAAACATGCGTATTCCACGCAACTACATACGCACCGAGTTTGACAGCCCGCCTCAAATAGAACTGCATACCTTTGTCGATGCTAGCGAGTCAAGCTATGCAGCTGTGAGCTACATGCGTTACTCAGATGGTAAAATTGTTGACTGTGCGATGGTTTCTAGTAAAACTAGAGTCGCACCACTTAAGGTGATGTCTATTCCTCGGCTGGAATTGAAGGCAGCGCTCTTGGGAGCTCGTCTCTCTAAGCACGTCAGAGAATCACACTCCATTTCAATTGCCACTTCCACATATTGGTCCGACTCGCAAACAGTTACAAACAGTTCGTCGCCTTTCGAGTCAGCGAAATTTTGGAGTTTACCAAGGTGGATGAGTGGCGTTGGGTGCCAACCATCCACAATGTTGCCGATGAAGCAACAAAATGGCATGGAGATCCCGATTTTTGTAATGAAAGCCGTCTACAGGGACCCGCATTTTTAAAGTTGAAACCGGGTGAGTGGCCTGTCCAGCAGATGAATGTGAAGAGTGAGCTTTCTGAAGAACTTCGCCCGCAGTATGTGGGCTTCAACCGCGAATTAGCACAATCAAATCTCATCACTGCCAATCCTGAGCGATTTTCTTCGTGGAATCGTCTTCTTCGTACCACTGCAAAAATCATAACTTGTGCTCGAAGCTGGCTTAGTGTGGTACGAGGCGGCGATGTTGTGCATAACGAGCTCGACTCTGAAGATCTTTGTAAAGCGGAAAAGCAACTCTGGAAAAAAGCACTGCTCGACGCTTTCGCTGATTCAATAGCTTCGTTATTGAAGCGAAAATGCATCGAAAGGTCTAGCGATATATATAAATTATCACCTTACCTTGACGACGATAACGTATTGCGAATAGACGGGCGAGTAAAACTGAATGAGAGAAAAGATCCTGTGTTGCTACCACGCAATCATTACATTACACGTTTTCCTACACAGGAGTGGATTATTTCGGCCCACTTCTAGTTACTGTGAAGAGAAGCAATGAGAAAAGGTACGAGGTCCTATTCACATGTCTAACTACGAGAGCCGTGCATATCGAAATTGCCTATTCGCTATCTACAGACTCCTGCATTCTCGCCATACGTAACTTTATGGCACGGAGAGGTAGTCCGTTAGAATTCTTAAATCTTAAGGGCGCGGAAAGAGAACTCAAAACACATTCGGGCAACTCGACCGTGAACAACTGACCAAGACCTTTACGACACCAGCAACTAAATGGCACTTTATACCGCCTGCGTCTCCCCACATGTGTGGAGCCTGAGAGAGGCTTGTACGTTCCATAAAGAACGTACTCTATCGCATCATGCACCACACACAACCGAACGACGAAGTTCTTCGAGCAGCCTTAATGGACGCAGAAATGATAGTCAACTCGCGCCCACTGACTTACATCCCATTGGATCATGAAAACGATGAAGCACTAACACCCAACCACTTCTTGTTGGGTAGCTCGAGTGGCGTTAAACCAATTGCTGAACCAGTAACTGAAGGTGTTTTATTGCGACGTAATTGGCGATCTTCTCAGCAACTTGCCGACGCCTTCTGGGGGCGTTGGGTCGCGGAGTACCTTCCAATCATAACGCGAAGAAGTAAGTGGTTCGATGACGTAAAGCCGATCGAAGTTGACAACATTGCCTATATAGTCAATCAAAACAATCCAAGAAACTGTTGGCCAAAAGGAAAGGTAGTTAAAGTGCACACGAGCCCTGACGGAAGGTTAGGAGTGCAACACTTAAGACTGTATGTGGCGTATATGAGCGACCTGCTGCCAAAATTGTTATTCTCGATTTAATTTCGGTACACCCTGATTTACAGGGTATACCAGGGGGGAGTGTTGCAAACAGTCTGGCAGCATCACCACCGAGAGCTTTGCTTCGCGACAAATAAAGCTCAGCGTGAGTCGTTTGCTGATATGATAAGCGACAAAGGGGAGAAACTGAACGGTTGAGTTCGTTCGCTAAGAGGTTAGATACACAGGAACGGGAGCAGAAAACGATACTCGTAAAATTAAGTTAAGGGTCAGCAGCAAAACTAAGAATTTTTTAACCTGCGGCGAAGGTTGTTGAATATTAATTAAATAAAAGATTTGAAATCGACTTTTAATTGTTTTACTCAAGCCGGGTTCAAAAAATTTAGTTTATTGCCTACCTCTACCTCTTTTTAAATGACTACATTTCATTAACCTGTGGGAAAATGTTAAAAAATCAAATGAAGCTGTAG
>NW_023463538.1:0-13553 GCF_013731165.1 Rhagoletis pomonella | reverse complement strand
CAACGCTTACGCTCTTTTAGCACCTGCTAACTCTCTGCCCATGCCTGTTCATGATCCATAAAAATTAGTGCAAATGAGCACTTACACTAATTCAAAAAATTACTAAGAGTAATTTCCACCAAAACAAGAACACACTCAAAATATACTAACTCTTATTTATGGCTGCAATTTTTGTCTCTATCGAGTATAGTCTACCCAGCTGGATTTTACTCATTTGGTCGAGTGAGAGGCTGAAAATAATTTCAATGAGTTTAATATTATTTGTGTTCTGCTTTGTTCTACGTCAGTATTGGCATTTTTGGTACAATTGTACTTTTTTGAAACAATTTCGTTTACTACGCAGTAAAGCACAATACAATTTTGTGATGCGGGGATTCGTTTTATCTTTTTGTCTTCGCCTTCTCGTTTTTGCCTTTGTAAGTTTTGAAAAAGGGTTTTGAAATACCCATTATAACATAACAAAAGGTGTGCTATCAACCTCACATTCCTAGGCAAGTTTTGAAAGAATATTTTCGATACTAAATCTTATTAAAACAAAATGTCGAAATCAGCTTCATATAGTTAGAAACAGTGTCATCGTTAATTTTTTATGTTCTTAAATATCATAACTTCACGACACTCATATGTATATTGACTAGAGTTGACTATTCATTTTATTATTTTTTAATTCTAATTATTTGTTTATAAAAATATAGTTAATTCCTTAACAAAAACTGTATGAAAAAAAGTTTAAATCTTTGAAAAAAATCGACAAACTCTCGTAAAAATTTCGAGGTTTCTATTTCAAGTTTAGTATTATAAAGTGCAGGGTTAAAGCAGCTAGAATTTTCCGTCAATGTCAAATTATCTAAACGCGATTTTTTTTAACGAATAAAATGAGCGTGTTGCTTCATCAAAAAAAAAAGTATATATATATTAAAAATCAACAATAAGTCGCAGCTATTTTAAACTTGCACTTCATTTAAATTGATAGGACTACAAACGGCATTCTCAAAACATGTATTTCTAGGAAATCGAGTTAAGAGCCCGAAATTTTTACGAAAGTTTGTTGATTTTTTTAATGTTGCGCAAAAATTTAACCTTGGGGTTTTATTAAAGTATAAACTGCATTTTTATAAACAAATAATTAAAATTAAATAATTTTAAGATAAATGGCCAATCTTGTCAATATGTGAGTTTCGTAAAGTTTTTATAAGCACTTGAAATACTAAAAATAAAATGTCAAACTTTAGTACTGAATTCAAAGAAGATGTCTCCTTTATCCATGCATAATAACTTAAAAAAATGTGTTTGTTAATACTAGGTTCACATATAAGTAGATTATCCTCATTTCGAGCTTAACACCCTAATCTGTAATTATAACAAGAGATTAGCCATATAAAATTCGTCCCTTGTTAATCTGTAATTATAAAATAATCTCAGATTTAACCGATAACTTTTCGGTGTCCATCCTAGTTTTATCGATTGTTTTTGCGAAAGAGAGGAGAAATGTCAAATGGTAAAGTAAACAAAAATGTACGCTAGCAAGTAAAAGAGGTTTGTAAAAGTATTTTTAATAAAATGTTAAGTTAAAATATATTTATATTGCTTATTATAGCAGAAAAACGTGATCACTGTGGCACAGAGAAGAAAAATAACTTTTCTTTGAGATGTGAGAATAACAATCACAACAAATTTGACGGCTAATAATCTGAGATTTGCCTGTGTGAACGGGGTGATTAAAAAACGAGCTTTGATTGAGATAATATTGATATGTGACCATAGTTTAAGAAGTGTACCTTAAAATATGTGCATACACATTTATGTTCAAAGTGTAAAATGTACCTACATAAACTTTCCCATGAATACCATCAAATCATTGATTTTGAAGGGAAGCTATGTATGCATGTACTAAGAAAATATATGAGCAAATTAAAAAGTCGATGCAATTTACAGTCGAAAAGTATAGTTTTTGTATAGATTTCGTACTGAAGGAACAATTTCATTTCCCAACACTGTGCGACATGCGGGCGCCACCATAAACAAGTGTGAGCTAAAAGTGAGAGTGTGTTAGGGTGCCTTCGCATGCTGTCGCTTTCTCGTCGTTTGTACATGTTTTGTTGCTATAAACTACGAAAATTACTAAATTCACTAAAATCACTCAACTGAACTATTGGTGCTTCTTAGTGCTCCTACTCATTTCGGTATAACTAATTTGTTTAACGGCTCAATGAGAGAATTGAGCACTACACCAATGCAAATAAACAGAGAACTTTGTCATTGCACATGCTCTCGCTTTGTGTGCCGAGCGTAAAATAGTGTTTGTGCATATGTGTGAATATTTTGCAATGAATAATATCCACTAACACTATTTCTTGTGTTATTCAACAAATTACTTAAAAACACGAATAATTGCAGTTCCCTGGTGTAGATGCAATCAACTTGGCATCCTGAAGAATATGCTGAGAGGCAATATTCGCTAAAGACTGCCATATTTGTAACTGTGGAGCGACCCGTTACAAACCCATGTTGATTATGGCAAGTTAAACTCTTAACTGAGAAATACATTTTATCTTCGACGACACTTTCAAAGAGCTTATATTACATTTACATTGAACCCAAATGCGTGATTTGAAATCAGTCATTTGAAGGTGTTTACACTGCTTGATCCGCATTTGCTCTGACTTCTCATCAAATTAAAAAGGAAGACAACAAGTAAGAAAGTCTAAGTTCGGGTGGAGCCGAACATTAAATACCCGGCGCAAGTACTAAATATATGATTTTTCACCTTTCCGAAAGCTACCGCTAGATGGTAAGCCGGGGTGTATAAATTTTGAGTAAATTAGCGTCCTTAAATTTCGAAATATTGCAGTTTCAAGCATTTCTGAAATTTACCGTTATATGAAAAGCGGCCGTAATTTTAGTCCGATATCAATAATTTTCAACATTTTGCTTTTATGTGGCAAGCACAATAAAAATACCGAGTTTGGTACAAATTGGTTGAACGGTTACCGATATACATATATGTGATCATAAGTGGGCGGTGCCACGCCCATTTTCCAAAATTTTACCATAAACGTATTTCTTGGTAAAGAATTGTTTGCAATCATCAATTTTGAATAAATTAGCTTTAATATTTACTGATTTATCGAAGATTTTGTATTTCTCTAAATTACCGTTATATGGGATGTAGGCGTGGTTATGGTCCGATTTTTTAAATTTGCGGCGATTTAGTATGCTGCACCAAGGCCAACAACTGTGCCAAGTTTGGAAGAAATTGGTGCAGCGGTTACCAAGATATACAGATGTAACATAAGTGGGCGTGGCTACGCCCATTTTCCAAAAATTTATAATATTCTTATTTTTCGTCTGAAAATTATTGTAAATATCAATTTTGTGTGAATTATCTTCAGTAGTTCCTAAAATATCGCAGTTTTCGTATTTCTGGAAATTACCGTTATATGGGAAGTGGGCGTGGTTACAGTCCGATTTCACCCATTTTCAATACCAACCTACCTTGGATTAGCGGAAATCTACATACCAAATTTCGTTGAGATATCTCAATTTTTGCTCGAGTTAGCGTATACACGGACGGACGGACAGACGGATAGACAGACATGGCTTAATCGATTTCTCTATTCATTCTGAGCATTTATGTATACATTTGTCTATATCTATCTCGATTTGTTTTGGCTGTTACAAACAACCGTTATGTGAACAAAATTAATATACCCTTGTTCACAAGTGCGCTCGGGTATAAAAACAAAATGAATGTAAACAAACACTACATTTATTAAGGACAATTTTAGTATACGGACGGCAAGTTATAGAAAAGGGGGGCATGATGGGGGGGTAGAATAGGACCCCCCTTTTTTCTAGCAACCCTATAGTTCTTATATAGTTTGTTGTTAAAGTTTTCGTACAAATGGGATTATAACCCTAACCAAATAGAATTCTCCTTTTGATGTGCAGTGATGTAGCCTTGGGAAGGGATAAAGTAACTAGAATTCCCTTTCTGTGTGGTAAACCTGGGGCTGCCGCCCCAGTGATGTCTATTATGGTTATGATCAGGATTAAGACCCCTATCGATCCCAATATAAATTTTTCCAATCAGAGAAATGTACGTATTCTGCATTGCCTTCTTTGTATGTATTGTTTTGTATGTGTCAGTTTGCAACCATGTGTTATTGTAAATATGGGTGCAAATCAATGTAATTTACAAGTCAATAAAAGTTGAATTAAAGTGATTTATATACAAGATAAAATAAAATAAGTGTGTAAAGTATTAAGTACAGTGTTATGTGCATTTATATGTATGAAAGTATGTGACAAATGCACTTTTTGTTAAGGAATTCAAGTGGAACGACTTGAGAAATTTTAACAACAAATAACTTATAAACAATGATATTGTTTATATTTTTTAGTTATACATGTTTTAGAGGATACCTCCCTTAACATCCTGACCGAGTTTCATTTGTTAATTCTACCTGGTTTTTTTTCAAACACAAGATGCGGCTGACTACTAAAGTCCACCCATTTATTATATTGTTAACACTTTTTGGACACAAAAAGGCAATTACTCTTTGATTAAACTAAAAATGTGTAAAGGTTTTGAATAAATTAACAATTTTTATACACAAATTTCAAAGATTTATTCATTTCGTTGTGTTTGTTTTGATTTTGGAAAATTCCAAATGTCAAAGACAAACAAAAGCTGCTGTGGAACTTTTGTTTCTGAGTGAGTTCAAAAAATAGGGCGGCTATTGGAACGTGATTTTGTTTAAATGCGTTGAAATGCGTCATTTTGGAAATGCGAAGTTGTATGGAGAAATGCGTGATTTGGCCTCGCATTTCAGATTTCTGTCAATGTAATATTAGACACATTTGTGAGTTTCGAAATAGGTATATAATTGCTCACATCATTCTTGTTGAAATACCAAGATTTATTTAAGATCATTTTCAACGGAAGTAGCAGAGCGGGAAAACTTTTTAATAAAAGAGCCGAGAGACCATCAAAGGCCGTTTGGGATGAGTTTTTGAGCTTCGATATTCCTTTTATGATATCATCAGAAGTAAGAGCAACTGAACCAAAACTGAGTGCGGAACTCGGATTAACTGTTTGATTATTGAAAGAAAAATCGTCATCTGAAACAAAGTTGGATTTAAAAAATCAGCAAAGAGGTTTGCAGCGTCATGTGGAGAACATGCAGATTTTCCGTTGAAGAAGACTGATGATGGAATTGTGGAACAGCTTTTTTCGACTTCACGAAGTTCCAGAAGGCCTTCGGATCAGACTTAATATTGATTTCGAACCTAAGAATATAGCTTCTATACAAGAATTTATCCAAACAGTTAAATTCCTTCAAAAATTGGCGATATTTTTCATAGAAAACTTGGTTATGAGTCAAACTAAACTTCTTATAATATTTGTTTCTAAAGCCTGGTTTTCATTTGGTCGTATTTATTTATTTATTTAATTAGTCAAAAAACACAATGGTTCTTACTGACTACTCACTTAGTGCTAATACAAATCATTCCAAATTAGTGCGAAGATAAATTACGACTAAAATAAAAATTGCTACATTGGTTTATTAAATGCATGAGAGTTAAAAAGATGAATTCAACAGAAGAGTCAACGTATTCTTAGTATTTGAAAAATCAAACGAAATGGAATTCGAGATCTCATTAAATTCCCGAAGCGCCCATGCAATTGGTGCATTGGATTCATAATTGGTTTTGAAAATCTTAAGGTGAAAAGGGTAAGAGCTTCGTAAAGTTCTTGCCGGAATAAGGAAGTTTACGCGTTGCAACAGAAACTCACAATCAATGTTCCCTTGAATTAAATTAAAAACGAAAGACAGCGATAGTATCGACCTCCTGCGTTCAAGCGACTTTAAGTTTATTAAAAGCAGGCGGGAATTATAGGATGGAATAGGGTCCAAGAAATTTAAACATCTTAGAGCGAATTTCAGAAACACCTTTTGCACCCGTTCAATTCTTGCTATAGCAAATTGGTGATACGGTCTCCAAATGAATGAAGCATATTCCAGCCTGGACCGAACAAACGCAGTAAACAATAATTTAATTGTGTAAGGATCTGAAAAGTTAGCACTATTTCGTCTCACAAAACCTAGAATCGAGTAGGACTTCGAGATAATAAAATTGATGTGACTTGAGAAAGAGAAATGTGAGTCAAAAATCACTCCAAGGTCTTTGATCTCATCCATAGATTGAAGGACATTATTAGAGATATTGTATGACGATTGCAGAGGATCACGAGATTTGGAGTACGTGACTTGACAACATTTTTTAATATTTAAAGATATAAAGGAATTAGTACACCAACAGGCAAGTTCATTAAGATCGGCCTGAAGCCTAGCTACATCGTTTAAATTTCTTATCGCGGCAAAAATTTTCAAGTCATCTGCGTATAATAAGTGATTAGCAAATGAAAAGCAACTGCTTATATCAGTTATAAATAGGACGAAAAGTAGAGGACCTAGAACACTTCCTTGAGGTACCCCTGAAGTGGCAATGAAAGGAGCAGAGGATTCGCCCCCAATTGTAACTAGACAACGCCTTTCACTTAGAAGGAAAATCGAATGAAAACCAAAAGAGCCCAATTTACGTAAGAGAATTCTATGTGACACCGTGTCAAAAGCTTTGGAGAAATCTGTGTAGATGCAATCTACTTGAAGTCCGAACGAAAATGATTCAATGCAATATTCGCTGAAAACGGCCAGGTTGGAGACCGTGGACCTGCCTGATACAAAACCATATTGGTTGGAAGAAATTAAACTTTTCGTAGCAAAGTATACTTTCTCTTTAATTATAGCTTCGAATAATTTGGAAGTAGTCGACAGCTTTGAAATTGGTCTATAGTTTCGTACATCATTCTTTTTGCCACTTTTAAAGATTGGTGTTACTGTAGTCAATTTCCAATCATCAACGAAGACACCAGCTGCTAGAGATTTATTAAAAATTATTTTTAGTGGAGCGACTATAGCGGGACATTTTTCGAATAAAATTACCGAGAGGCCGTCCACGTCTGTCTGAGAAGAGGGCTTCAAAGCTAAAATTCCTTCTGATAGGTCCTCAGAGGATAGATTCAAATTACCAAAATTTAGAGAAGAAAACTGATTACATTCGGGAAGATTATAGGAGTCTATATTGTCTCGGACAAAGTTACATTGGAAAAACTCGGCAAATAAATTGGCAACCTCACAAGGAGAGCTCGCCACTTTATCATCCAAACACACGGCAACTGGTACATTCGCACATGACTTGTTGGATTTAATGAATTGCCAAAAAGCCTTAGGACTCGATTTAATATTATTCTCAACACTAAGTATGTAATTACGGTAAAGAAATTTGTTTAGGCAATTAAATTCTTTTAAATAACACTGATATTTGATGCGGAATTCTTGGTTCTAAGTTTTTATATACTTTTTGTAGAATTTGTTACGCAGATTTTTAAGTTTCTTTAATTTAGGTGTATACCATGGGAACTTATAGCACCGCTTTTTTATTTGCGGAATATTAGAGAAACATATATTCCACAGTGTCGATTTAAATGCATTAAAGCAGTCAGTGACATTTAAGCCAGAAAGCATGTCATGCCAATTAATAGCACATAACAGATCATTAAGCCTAGAGAAGTCACAGGAAGAGTAATTAAAGGCAATTCTGTTGGCCGGTTTGTTGACGGAAAATGCATAAAATTCGACTCTAAGCAGCATTGAAACATGGTTTTTGTCAGCAGGAGAGAACGGAAAAAGACATTGAGATATAGTAGAATCAAAGTTGCCAGAAACGAAAATGAGATCAAGAATTCTATTAAATTTGTTTTTAAAATAATTAATTTGAACTAAATCTAAACTTAAGAGATTATCAATAAAATATGATTCAAGGCAAGTTGTAATATTGGTTGGTTTTAGCCCAAAGTTGGAAAAATGTTTCGACCATATAATGTTCGGAAGATTAAAATCGCCAAACACGCAGAGATGATTATCATTAACTATATTTTGAGCAAGGGAGACAATATTGTCCGTGTGAGCTTTATAGATTTTAAAACTGCTTCTTGGCGGAACGTAAGAGGCTACTAGATAAAAATCGCCAAAACCAGAAGAACTTTTAACACAAACACACAGTTGCTCGAGAATAGGTTCCTCATTAGAGAGTTCTATTTGAAATGCATATAACGAACGCTGGACGGCAATAAGAACACCTCCACCCAATGAACACCCCGTTCTACTAGCATCGCGATCTTTACGAAAGACGTTATAATGATTTGAATCGAAAAATTCTTCATCGTAAAAATTAGAGTTTAACCATGTCTCAACAAAAATTATGATGTCAAAGTCCAAATGGGCACTCTGTGTACGTATGCTTTCAGACTTGGTGCGAATGCCACCCATGTTCTGAAAGTGAATTTTTAAGTCATTGAATAAAGTAAATTTTTTGGATAACGCTACATTTTGTTTTTGAGAGGATCGCCCTTTTGAAAATTCTGAAACGGTCGAATCTTCACATTCGCAGGCCACAGCGCAGGATTCAAGACCTGGTCAATAAGAGATGGCGCAACCCCAAGCTTAAAATTAATTCTCTTAAATGAGTTAATATCTGCATTTTTCTTAATAAATTTAAAGCAAGAAATAAGAGATTTGTCGATAGTAGAGTTTTTAGCAACATATGAAATTATATCATCCTCGGAAACCGTTGGTTTAAAAGAGGAAAGGTGAATCCATTGGTTCATGGTCACTACATCCAGTTCCGTGCTACTGTTAACACCTAAGACCACACCCGATGCCTTATTATGTTTTTTTGGCTTTTTATTTTTAAAAATAGACCACTGTGAAGGAGGCTGAGAATCAGATTGTGGAAAAACACTCGCTGTGTTGTTCGCAGCAGCAGCAGCAGCAGCAGCGAACGAGACGTAGGCAGCGTTCGAGTCAGCCGATGAACGAGAAGACGGAGTGTTAATATCAACCAATTTACGAGAGGAGTTGACGCTGACTAGCACAGCGGACGGCTAAGCAGCATTAATGACAGAATTAGCGATAACCGAAGACTTAGGTTTGCTACCTGCCTTTTTGTTATGCACACAGTTACAAGCATTTTCACGCATGGCTTTAATTTCAGCAGTGAGAGTAGTGACAGCAGAAACCATGTCATATTGGCGAAGATTAGACTGCAACAGGTGAAGATCAGCTTGCATTGACATTGTTTTAGTTATGAGTTGTTTATTGTCTTCACGTAACTCACTAACCATAGCAACAATACGGCTATTTTCTGCTCTAAGAGCTGCAATTTCACCCAACACTGATTGCAACATTAGCTGCCCATTTATATTAGCACTATGCATATGCACACCTTCATTTGTGGTTAGCTGGGATGGAGAGCCAAAGGTTGTTTGCTGTGACAAGCTACTCAAACAGCTACTTTGATCGTCGATTTGGTCATTCCATGTAGTTAAACTACTAGGGCAGACAGCAATAACACTATTCTCACTATTCTCCAGAACAATAGAGGGCGGTGGAGAACGAAGAGAGTTTCGCCGATCAGTAGAGCAGTCATTGCATAAATACGATTTATTCGACGAGAGCAAAAACTCCACATCGGCCGGCATAATGTTTACACATTTTATGTGATAAAGTTCATTGCTCTTTGCGCATTGTACTTTTTGTACTTTTGGCTGCGATCTTTCCACTTTAAGGCCACAAAGGCACGGCATTTTGATACAATTATTAAAATAAATCAAAACTTCCAAATAGAGTCACTATCTCAATAGTTATAAATTGTGTTCATCACTGCTCAAGTAATTTAAAAGTCTAGCCTCATTTCTAAATATATGCATGTTATGCACTTATGACAGCAGAAAAACTATAATAAATTAGAGCGAAAATCGAAACACATCCGCACGCGACGACAGCTGATGGATGCTGACGCCAGATGGATGACGCCAAATGTTGTCAAAATAATGAAAACGGGTGGTCATCTGGTGTCATTTGCGTTTGTTGTCATATATCACCACGCACGGTCATATAAAATGACATCCAAATGAAAACGGCCCTCGCCGCTGATGTGGCATCATTTGACAACCAAAATGTATTTGCCAACATGTTGGCAATTTTGATTTCGTTTGCCATGCGAACAGCTGATTCTAGCTACAATACGGACCGTTTAGCTAAAAAAAATAACCAAAAATGCAGATCGATAGAACTTTTCACGCTGATTTCAACCAAACCCAAATTATTTGGGGCAAGTAAAAAACAAAGAAAATATAACAGGTTAAACTTCAGCTATCCTATTTCTTATATGTTAAATGTCTCGGAAACGACTTGACCGATTAGAAAAGTATTGAATCCAATTCAAAGATAATTTTTAGCTTTTTACGACGTAGTTACTATAACCATTTTTTAAAACAAATTTTTGGTAAACGGTATTTAAAGAAAATATATATACTATTTCGATTTTTTCCACTACTTTCGTTAAATTTTGCCCTATAACCCTTTCTATATAAGGTAATAACTTGTACTTTCTAAATAATATAAATTTCTGTAGCATTAGTTATGCAATTTTCTTCAAAAAAGGTAATTTAATGAAAAAATTAAATTTTTTTGTTTTTTTGTATTTCTGACTCAAAAATATTAAAAATCAGAAAAATTATGTACATCAACTGAAAGACAAACTAATCATCTTTATTTTGACATCATTTGTTGTTTAATCGGTTATGTAGTTCATAAGATATTGATATTTAAAAATATTGAAAAATTTAACTTAACCTAATGAAAACGAATGTCAATCGTCTGACACCGAAATTTGACGACAGTCTTTGACATGCACTGCGGTATCGACATTTGATCTGTTTTTAAAATGTAAAAAAAACGCATTTAACATCAAATGAACAGCCGTCGGATGCAGGCAGTTTTTGATGTCAGTGATTTTGACCTAATGAAAACCAGCCTTAAGGTTTTTAACTTTTTTTACCCCTTTAGTATACCAGTGGAGTTTATAGGGCTTACTTTTAATAGTAGGAGTATTGAGTAAGCACGTATTATACACCACTGACCTGAAAGCATCATAGCACTCGGCGACATCAATGCCCCAGAGCTGCTCTTCCCAACTAAACTCGGCAAATAAACTGTCCAGGCTTGCAAATTCACACCGTTTAAAGTTGAAGGCAATTTTATCAACTAAAGTTCCAGAGGTGACTCATAAAATTTTACATTAAGAACATGATGCATATCCGAGGACGCGACTGAAGAGCAACATTTAGACAGATTAAAATTTATATTGTCACTAACAAAGATCAGATCCAACAATCTATCGAGCTTGCTTTTAAATGTGTTAATTTGCAGCAAGTTCAGGCTTAAAATATTATCAATAAAATATAATTCAGAAATAGTTGCGAGATTAGTAGGTGTAAGACCAGAATTACAGTAACTTTGCGCCCAATTAAGGTTGCTAAGATTAAAATCCACTAAAATACAAATATGGTTATCACCTAATTTTCCAGTAACTAGTGATACAATATTAGGTTTGTCCGTCGAAAATCCAGCAAGAATTATCCAACACTCAAAATATCAGAGACTAAGAAAAAATTCTCTCAAAATCTCTATCATGTTGAGAGACTTGCAAATTTCTGCACGAAAGCAAATTTGCAAGTTTCCTTGTTAGCTGGTGTCCACGGTTGCACTTCAAACATAATAAATTTTTATAGAATTTTTAAAAATCTGTCAGATGGACAAAAACAGGATATGCATGTATATTTCTTGTTGTTCTGACTTTCTTTAACATACATATCAATTTCTTTATCGTACTAGCTGTCGGGTTTCTTAAATCGACTCTGGTTGCAATTGTATTCCGATTCCGAATACAATTTTTTTCAGCCGAGTTAAGCTCAAATTATTGGAATTAAAGCAGTGTATGCATTGTTCAACTTTGCGTCCAACATTTGCGTTCAACATTTGCGTTCAACTCAACGCAGGGTTGCACGAAAAAAAGTTGAATGGCTAAGGGCCGGTTGTTCAATGTCTGGTTATCACTTGCCGGTTAAACATCATTATCGACGATTTCGACAGCATGCATATAACATGTGATCGATAAAGCAGTCGTGTCTAACCGGAGCTTCTACCTCTGATTTGTGCTAATCGGACATTGAACAACCGGCCCTAAATGTTGGCTGGCGACCAACTTTGTTGAAAGCGATTAGTTTAAAGGCCGTTCAACCAAAAGTTGAATGAAAAGTTGAACAATGCAAACGCCTTTTTATGGCGAATATTTTGATATTTTTTCATATTTTGATATTTTTAGCCATTCAACTTTTTTTTCGTGCAACCCTGCGCTGAGTTGAACGCTAATGTTGAACGCAAAGTTGAACAATGCATACACACTTTAACTAAATTAATTATATCAACAAGTATTTACTTCTTTTTTTTCATAAAAAAATCGGTCGTGTTTATAAATTTTTAAATTTAACGAACTTATTTATTCAAATTATCGTAGACAAAAATGCAACCATGCGCCACAATCACATGTTTTTCGTGTTCGCAAATTCTTGCTGGCAAATTTTTTCCACAATCCACAAAAGCAGCAGCGCCAGCAGTAGCCGTAGCGTTAGCAGCGTCGTCAACGGCGTCAATTGAAGTAGAAGCGGCAACGAAGTACAAGTAAGCAAACAAAGCGGGCGAGTTTCGCGTCCGCGGTAGCTGAGTGGTGAGAGTTGCGGGCTACAAGCTTGTAGCTGCCAGGTTCGATCCCCTGTTAGAGCGATTGCAAAAAATTTTTTGTTTTTATTATTTATTTTATATTTTTTTATTAATATATTTAATTTTACATTAGTTTATTTTCATTTGCTTTGTTTTATCTCTTCTTCTTCTTATTTGACACTACAACCGTTTGTCGGTTTGGGCCCAGACCATTGGTCCTTCCATTGCGTTCGTGGGCGCCCTTGCTTTCGTTGTCCACCCATGGGTGCGGAGTCGAAGGATCTTTTTACCGGAGAGTCGTCATCCATGCGTACAACATGTCCAAGCCAACGCAATCGCTGTATTTTTATGCGCTTAACTATGTCCATGTCGTTAAAAAGCTCATACAGTTCGCCATTCCATCTTCTCCGATATCAGCCATCCACGAAAACATGGCCGTAGATTTTGCGTAGAATAGTTCTCTCGAAAGCCCCCAAAGCCTTCTCATCGTCCAAGATTCTGCGCCATATAAAAGGACGGGCATGATGAGAGATTTGTAGAGCGTGAGTTTCGTTCGTCGAGAGAGGGCTCTGCTTTTCAATCGCCTACCGAGCCCAAAGTAGCTCCTGTTGGCAAGAGTTATTCTTCGCTTGATTTCCAGGCTTTATTTTATATCACATTTTTTATTTTACTACTAGTTAATATAAATTTTTAGAGTTGAATTTTATTAAAAAGTCAACAACTAACTGAAAGCAACGTAAAAAAATATAGAACTTATAAAAAAAGAATGAAAACCAAATAAATGAAAATTCTACTGGCCATGGGAATCGAACCCACAATCTTGCGACTCGTTTATCCGCATTACTAGTAAGGGTAAAATTATTA
>NW_023463537.1:0-13554 GCF_013731165.1 Rhagoletis pomonella | reverse complement strand
AACAACCTATAAATCAATAAAAAGGACTGCAAGAATATCGAAAAAAAACCTATCGCGCAAAGTTTCCAGCTCAATGGCATTGACATTGCTGTAGCAGTTGCAGCCATGTGCTATGTTTACATATACATTAGGGCGGGTCGAAAAACACCAAATTTTTGATACGAAAATTGTATAGGTCTTAGAAGGTGATATTTTAATCCCTTATTCTAGAAAAGATGTCGTGGATGAAAAATTTAAAATAAGAATGGGAATAACAATTTTTAAAATTTTTACAATGACTTGTGTAGATCAAATCCGGAACATATTTACTACATAAAATCATAGAAAATTAAATTGGACAAATTAAAAGTAAGTAACATCAATATTTTAATCAGTGAATAAATTAAGTAGGAAATAAAGATTAATTGATTAAAATATAATTGTTACTTACTCTTACTATTCCCAATTTAATTTTTTATGTTTTTGTGATAATAAGTACGTTCTCGATTTTATATACAAAATTCGTTGTAAAAATTTGTAAAATTGGTATTCCCACTCTTATTTTAAATTGTTGAAGCTCATTCCGCAGACTGAAGATATTATCGCAAAGAACCAGAATTTCTTTTCTAGCATAAGGTATTAAAATAGCATCCTTCAAGGCGTATACAATTTTCCTATCAAACATTTTGCGTTTTTCGACCCGCCCTAATATATATATATATACATATGTAAAAACATATGTAGGTATGAAAACATATTACTAGCAGCGCTTATTTTGTATTTTTTTTACAATGCATATAAATATATTTCGTATTCATGTTTTGTATAATAAACCACCAAATTGAGTTAAATTTCTGCATACATTTATGCGATAACGAAGAATCTATGTACATAATTACTCGTATTTTAAATATCATTGTGTTGTGCCAATTTGCTATTCTAATATTAATAACCCCTTATTGCCATTTTTTTCTTGTTGCTTTAGAATGTTGCGAAGTGTGCAATATCGATCCCATTCGGATTAGTACACATATGTATATGTTAATGAACTTATGTAGCTGGAGTATGTAGATCAGTGTTGCCGCGACGTCATAAAAAAAATATATCATAAAAGAAACAAAAAATGGATCAAATGTATCAAAGACATTTTACATATTGTGACAATCTATCGAAAAAGATATTATTGTTTTTACTCTTGAATAGAGACGAACAAAAATATTATGTATAGATTTTATACAAACTTGAATTCAGATATATGTACTGGTATGTATATCAAACAGGTAGTAGCATTAGAGCAGAAACAACATTTGCGTGTATTTTGTTGTTGCTTATGGTATCGAAACTGGAATCCAAAACTGTTCTGATTTTTTCACCTAAATCAAAGCGTGCCATGTGAAAAAAAGAAATCTTAGTTAATATGTTTGCTTCTTGAAGCATTGAACCAAGTAAAGTTTAAAAATGAATAAAGTCAGCTTTATACACAGTTAATTTAAAGCATTTTTCTTCAAGCTTATTCGACCCCAAAAAGTTTCAATATATTCGATAGAATTTTAAAAGCTGCTACTGCATACATACATAAATATTTTCTCTTTAACATGTATCAAAATACATACATAAATAAAGTATCTTCCGATAATTTTCACAAAAACGTATCACTTTTGAAGTAGTATATGGGTGAAAATGGCAACACTGTTGTAGATGCTTGATTGTTAGCTGACGAATTAGAGTGCGACATGGCGTATACGTATCTTGCATATCGTCGCACATAAGGACAAAGTGACTAATTACGACGACAAAAATACAAAAACAAAAGTCTTTAAATCTTATCACACATACCTTTCTAATACTCCCTATAAACCAGTCCACAATGTAGCACACAAATTTAGACTTTTAATGCAACGCAGCAGCTTTAGGAGAAGCGCAAAGTTGGATTTTCTATCGTGCGTCGAGTTAAATAATTTTCTGGTTGATGCGATGATAAAATACTTTCGCTTATCATTTTATTCTTAATAACAACTAATAGTTTTGTCAAAATGTACTTTATTTTGTGATTTTTCTTAGTAAAATATTTGTTTGTAAAATGAGTATAATACTTATTTTATAAATTGACTTTTTTATTGAAAAAACTTTGACATTTTTATATTAGTTAGAGTTCCAACGAGTACAGCAACTTCTCTTCAACAGTTCGAAAATCCAACAAATTGCCAATGTAAACATATCACTCCCCCTTTATTAAATAGAGAGTCCGTTTATTGTAACGGATAGAGAATATAGTGGGACAAAAATGTTTGCTCCATATGTATTTCACTGATTTCAATGAAATTTGGTATACAGGGATTTCGAAATCGATATCAAATTTTCAAAATTCAAAATGGAGGAATATATCTTAAAATATGTATAGATTTTTATGAAAAGATTTTCGTCTTAGAGCTCATTTTGAGCTATTGAATCCAATTCAGTGGTTATAGAAATTACAAATTAACACCCTAAATTCTTAAATGCCACATAAATTTGCGGTCTTTTAAACTACCGGCAAAAATTTTGTGTGAGTAGTTGTTTGCACAAATTGAGTAAATACAGTAGACGACGGCAAGCTGAAACTAAGGCTTAACCCGAAAGGTTTAAATCGAACTTATCCGAGAGTGGGGGGGGGGGGAGAATATGTTATATTTTTAAGCGAATTTCCGTCGTCCCTTGTCAAATTTGATTGGTATCCAAATCAACTTTGCCGTTGTGCCAACTTCAGTTTATTTTTGTAAAGAATATTAACTTGAGGTATTTAGCGAGCGTTCATGTACCAATGTGTGTAAATTCTTTAACTTGTGCCTTTTGTAAATAAGTTAATATGTTTACATATATGAATACGCTAAATGAGAGATTGAGTAATATTGTAAGTTATCTAAATTGCACATTTACATAAAATAGGCTACAGTTACCGGTACAGGAGAAGATGAGCAAAAATCTAAAAAAAAACTTTGTTGTTTTATCCACAATATCAAGGATTTTCAAATAACAAAATTAAATTACCAAACTGTTTCGTATCAAAATTCTTACCAATAGATAAAAGTGAAATTTAGCTAATACTTTATTTGTTTTGCCACCCTTATTTTAGTCGGAACTACTTAAAACACAAAAAAACACAGCTTTCATTTCCCTTTTAATCTGTTTACTGGGTATCAATGAGCTTAGTTTTCGTTAGTTATCTAGCCTAAGGTCTCATACCAAATGCTTACAAAGGCTGGGCAGAAGCACACAAAGTGTTCCGCCACCTCATCCTCTTCTCGGCAGGAAGGGTTAATGAGATTGTCATGTATGGCTATCACAGTCAGGTGTTTGTGTCACGTAAAGTGTCCAGACAAAAATCTCAGAATTGGTCTGCAGTAACATCTGTTCAATGAAAGAAATGCCTACCAAAAGCCGTTGAGACCACATAAGTCTGATCGTTGGTCTAGACTTAGCTCCCACTCTGTGAAAATCGTAGATAATGTCGAGTTTTTTGAACAAACAGGGTCTGAGGTTGCGTTTTCCTTTTTATACCAACTGTTATAGCATAAAAGTACATAGACGCATAACCAAACCCTACCCTAAATAATTCCTAGGTGCCAAACTACTGAGAAGAACAAGTTTGGCAGAAAAAGGCCAAAAATGCCAAGGCCGATTCTTCATGTCCGAGTACTGGTATGCGTTTGTGTGTGTAAAATAATGCATTCACATATACATACATATATATTTGCGAAAGTATTCACGTAATTTTCATGCATATGCTTTAGTAATATATTCTTTCGCTATCAACGCAGCTTACAACGGCGAAATGGTTTAAAGATTAAATATGTGTTAGTTTGTAGAGTTAAATGCATCTTTTTTTACTTTATTATCCATATACATATCTACATCGCGCCACAAGTTTTGGCGTCTATCGAATGGACATTCAATATTGAAATTGATTTGTGAACAAAATTCTAGATTTCCAAATTATTCATGCTAGCGCAATTCATTCATCTCAGCCAAGCACTCAACAGGCCAACATACACAATGCGACCAACTTTTCGATTCCTTTTCCTCCGCGGAACTACCCTGCAGGGAAAGCTAGTAGTTGTGAACTAGAATTATACCAGTTTGCGTTTCAGGCCAACTAATTCACGTTCTATCTATTTTCAAAGCTAGCGACTGGTATTTTTAACATGGCGATGCCCTACGAGATGCCAATTGTCAGGCTATGCATCAGCATCGACTGGTAGAAATACTAGTAGCATGATACCAGTTAATGAGATAATCTGCTAATTCATGCTCGCGTGGCGTGCTTGAGGTCCCAGGTTTGAGTCCTGGTGCAGGGATTTTTTTTTTCTATTTTTTAATTTGTTTTTTTTTTTGATTAGGGTTTTTGTTGTAATTTTTAAACTTATTTAGAGAAATATATTTTTTTTTTTTTATATGGCGCAAGCATTTCTCCTCATATGTACATATGTATGTTTATTCTGCCAATCATTTAGATTTTCAAATTTGTTATTTATATTTGAATTGAAATAATTATTTTTACTTATATTGATTTAACTTAAAAAAAAAAACCCTAGCCACCCCCAAGCAGCATCGAGCCTGCGATCTTAGAACAAGAACCATTAGTTTTTACTTGACGCCACAGCCGACATTTGTAAGAAAATCAATTAATTGCGTTTTATTTTTGGCTTTGGCAATTCAAAGGCAGATGTCGTTGAACGCTTAAGTTCTTCGAAATTGTCGAACTAGTACGCACTTACAAGTTAATGAACTAGTATTTTTTCTAGCTGGTTTGGCTTTTCACTGCAGGGTAAGTGTTTTTTTGTGTGTGTGTGTGCCCTTGTGCGTTGAAATGTGGTAGCGGCATTTACATTCAATTTTCAGCACATTGCTTTTGTGCTAAATCTGTCATTGATGATTTGCTGTTGTTGTTGTTGGTTTTATCAATACTAAAGCGGCAAGTTCGTGGCATACTTTTTGGCGTATACACTTGATTCTACTTCAGTTAAATTAAAATCACCACAAGAGTTATTCCGATGCCATTGGCGAAGTTAGCGAGGCGATGCATTTGCATACATACACATATATATATATGTATGTAAATAGCATATAAATATACATATACATACATATGTGTATACGTAAAAACATTTGTGCCACATTGGTCACTATCGCGAATTTTCGACTAATATAAAAAGACTTACACATGTATGTGTGTGTGTACATACTACATTCCTACGGATGTACAGCTTTGTATGAATTTCGTTGACTTTTGCCAATTTTCAAATTGATTTCGTAATGACTTTTCGTGATTTACGATAGTTGACGACTAAGCTGTTAGTAAATTGAATTTTTGAGTTAAAGATATTAAAGATGAAAGTACATTGAATTTTCATGTGATTAATGGTAATTTCTAGCATTAAAAATATTTTAGGAAAACTAAGAAAAATCTTTATTATTTTATTTTATTTTTATTATCAAATCAGGTTTTTTTCTTTTTAATTTACATAAGTACTTTCCACAATGTTCTGGCCTACGCACCACCCCTGAGCGGGCAAGTAACTACACTGACACCACAACCTATACTAAAAAGTCGAACAATTAATCCAATCACAGAATTTCAGAGCAAAGCTATCCGGTTAGGCGATCGCGAGGCCGAATGCTGTTGGCTTTAATATTGTCACTTTTGCTGAAAATGTCGTAATATGAGAAAATTCGGTTAAATGCGAATTAGTATTTGCCTTAAAGTTGAAAAGGCGCTGAGGCGAATGATATAAATTGAAACGATTCGGACGGATTACGCATTGGGCATAATTTAAGCGAGTTAGCAAGTGGTTCAAAGCAAACAGAAGGCAATCACAATTATTTCAATATCTTCCGCCCTCTCCTCGATTTCCACTTTACTACCACTCTTTATCTGCGCAAATCACTTGTAATTTGCAACTAAAAAGGTCACAGCCTCAAGCTTCACAATCGTTTCAAACGGATTGCTCTGCAGAAATACTTAAATGAGTGAAAGAGCGAAGAAAAAGCAACGAAAAAATCCGTGCGCCAAGTTTATGGTTATTCGTTATTTTACAATTTTGTTGTTCATTCTCCATTCGCATCCGCCAACTTTTCGCATCGTTTATTCGAGATTGCCTTCATCTTTGCTATCGGTGTGAATATTGGTAGCACTTTTTAAGTCTTTCCTTTGTCATTCATTTCTGCGATTATCAAAGTGTCTATTTCTACGCTTATCGCTCGCTGTAGATATGTATGTATGTATGTATATGTGTACATACATTCTTTTTTTAAATCTACACGCTTCCCTACACTTGAATAGTGTGCGAGTTTGTAGGCGTATATTTAAAAGTCCTACACATCACGCCCCTTTGCACAATTTCGCAGTTCATTAGGCAGTCACGCAAGTTGTCAGTGAGGTGTTTGCGCTTACCTATATATGTATGTACATACATACATACAAATCCAATTTTACTCTACCCTCGCTTCATTAGCATTATTGGCCTCCTCGGCTTTGATGTTGTACCAAAAATAGGCCCCACTGGTCAATAACTACTTGCACATACACACATTTTTGATTTAACTGCAGCATGGAAATAAGCTAAGAAGGATTTAAAATTGAATAAATATAAACGTTTCACTTGTAGGTTTACGTACGATTTTTTTTTTGGTAAAGTTTTAGTCTTTTGGCGACTAGATTTAGCTACCTAATACATACTTTTTTTGGCCCCACAAATTTAAAATTGCTACTAGCCCTTTAGAAAGTTTATTCATCCTTGACACGAAAAGTTGTATATGCTGAATATATATATAATACATATATATATATACATATGCAGTTGGGAAGTAAAAATAAAAAAAACAATGTTTAACAAAATGGTAGAAAAATTATGAAACTTCGTCTGTAATTATTTCGATATTTTCTAGACCTTATTTGTAAAGAAATAAATATTGTACCAGCATGCTTCGTTCCTGATGTTATAATCAATGGATGGTGCCAGCAAGCTGGTGTCGTGTATTTCTCCTTTTACACAAAAAGGTTATTGGTTGGATAAAATATTAGTTTTTTCCAGAGCTCATTGTTTTTCTTTACCATTACTTATTGAAAATGTTTTGCCTGTACTTGTACATACTTATATATTATATGTAAATAAAGAATTTTAGCAACCATTTTTAACCACAACGAAATTTTTCAGCTCTTTTTGGCCCTTTTTAAAAGGAATTTTGCTACAACTCCAAATGATTCGCGGCAACACTGTGTAGAATAAGCTTGAAACATTTCTAAGGCGACAGTAGGATTGGGTACGCTCCACTAAATGTTTAATGCACTGAGCATTTCATTTCCACTATTTATTCGTGTAGGGGTAGTGAAATTTGGAGTACAAGCCTCAGTGAAAAGCTGCAAAAATATTTGCTCAATTTTGTTCAAAAGACTACATAGTTAAAAAATTCGTTCTTATTTAAATATTTTGATATTTTGTTTGCAGCAGCGTCGTGAAGAAGAAAATTTAAATAGAAAACTCAAAATCAAAAACTGCTTTGCTTTCAGCTCAAAAACGCTACTGAAAAAGCTTGCTGTATGAACACTTTCATATCAATTACAGCAATTGAAAGCTTCATACCGCTCGGAACGGCTTCACTCGACTCGGCTCCGCTTTCTGTGTGAACGTACCCTAAGGCAATGTAAGAATTACGTGGAGATTTCCGGTTAAACAGTAAACTTAAATCTTTATTTTGGCTTTAATGAATGCCTTAAGGAGTTCGTTTGTGACAAGGTAGCTTTCAGAGAGCTGCATGGATACACTAAAATTACATTTTAAGTCACTCGCTTTCTTTTCACATCTGCGCACACTCGTACTCATTTACAATTTGCAAACATAACGTGCGATAGCATTGAAAAAACATTGTCAGTTGAGTGAGTAATTTACTCTTAGATTTATAAAAATGTGGGCGTGGAACTTGTCCAACCCAGGGCGAAGGTTCCTCAAAAAACTTGTGGGTTGGGAAAAACGAACTCGTTTCGAGTTCACCCAAACGACTTTACCGGACCGACGTCGCAACGACTTCGATTCGATGAGCAAAAAACGAGATCGGAACGACGTTCGACTTCACCAGAGCAACGTCGTAACGACGTCGATTCGAAGTCGTCTTCGCCCTGTGGCAGATTGGGTTAATTTACTCGACCGCGTGATAGAAGTGACATATCACGATTCGTTCAAATGATCGGTTTTTCTTGCTCGAGGTTTAATACCTCACACTACAATTAACTAAATCTCCTTGCTCTTTGATACCCGCTAACCTCCTTAAAATATGCTTGTTTTGTTCATCAAAGACCATACGAGGTGTTGCAGTTTTTATTCCTAAAACAGCTACACAGTGAAGAGGTTCACTAGCACTTTATATGTACGGGTAAGTTAAGCATAAGGGTATAATTAACCTAACATTTGTTAACCTTCGTGTGTGCATAAATATTTATGTAGGAATATGTGTGTTTAAGCTTTTAATTTTGAAATGTTCGTACGCTTGCAAGCACTGTTGCACGCCCAAGTGCAGCCAAGATTGTAAGCGGAGATTAGTTATGCGAAAAGCGAAAACTCTATAAAACTTCTTAAAGAGGAAATAAGGTAGATATGAAATACTCGTAAGCTGAAATGAAATAACTTTTCCAATCTTTACATGGCTGCAAACGAACGTAAGCATAAAGTACTCACTAAATTAGAGGCAATAAAGTATCAAAACTAACAACTGTGAAGCAAGATGCTCTAACATATTAAATTGCTTAAGACAATAAATTGAACTCTCATTTCAGGAAACGATTACAGAAAGCTATAAATATATATGTAAAACATGCGTGCGTATGCAAAGGTGTGCAAGCACTTTACTCCCACACTTTATCATACAGATAATTATGCCTTTTAATTTCGCTCTCATATTCGTTGGCAATTAAATGCTTGTGCCGAACAGCCGCTACGTATGATTTATGTGTGCTTTTGGTGGCAGGGAAAGCGTGTTTATGCCAAGCTAAGTTTGAGTGATGTGCAGTACATTTTTAACGACTTGCTTGACTGGTAATTAAAAGCAACAAGGATGCATACATACTACCTTCGAGGAGAGTTTTGTTTACTACCTTTTCTAAAGTGGCGACTGTCAGACACTGACGTATAAATTGCTGTTGTTGCAAAATTCTACAACAACTCAAGATGAAATACATAGGCAATTAAGGAGATAAGTAATAACAAAACCTTAGGTAGGTTGATAGAAGTTAGCCCGTATTATTTTTTTTGGCGATTTTTTTTTTAATTTTTTTTAGTTTTGCTCCCTAAAATATTTAATTATTGTTTGCACATTGACCCACAAAAGTATGTATGCTTGGAAGTATAAATGTGGACACAACAACATTATATGCAGTAAACCACGCAATAATATCAAAAACCGTAAAGTTTTAGTGACCAAAAACCCTCCGCATTTTATTGAGTAATAATTTTGCTATTATTAGCTATCGGGGTAAGACCAACCAGGGAAGCGAATATTTTAAATTTTAGGTACATACATGCATACATATGTACATATATCGGAAAAGACATCGTCGGTCTATTTCAACCTTTAGTGCATATAAATCTTCTGATGTAGAGGCATTTTCTCATGTCTGCTACAACAGAGCTCTAGCTTAATCTCTGGGCCACTAGTCAGACTGCTGAGAGCAAGTCCCTTACTTGCTCACATACCATCAACATGGAGTGAAGTCAAAGTGGTCTTTATACCCAAGGTGGGGAAAAACTCGGCACAACTCCCAAAGGCGTATAGACCAATTAGCCTCAACTCTTTTCTAATTACTAAAAAAACATTAGAAAAACTTATTGACTTTCACATAAGAGTTAACTTGCACAGGGATAAGCCTCTATGTGTGAGTGAACATATCGCATAAGGCAGGAAAACTACTATTACTACAATACATAGCCTAACTCAAGTCATTGAAAAGGCATGGTAGTATAAACTGATAGCTTTCTGTGTGCAGCTTGGTGTGATTACAGGCATTTCTCCTTTATTTATTTTGATTGAAAAGGATGCCTGCTGGCGCGCACCACGGCTGGCCAAAGTAGTCAACATGAAGAGTGTTGATCTTTGGGGTCACTTGGCGGTTCTTAATTCATTTCTGGATGATCACGCTATCAAGCTCACGGATATCATGCTATTGAAATTATACTTTGAAAAGCTCAACAAGGTCAGAAATCCTGAATGGGACTGCTGTAAAGCGATAATATCTAGGATAAAAAGAAGGTCGCAAGTATGGCAGCTCTAAGGACCTTCGACTCATTTAGAACGAAATAAAGGCTTGTGGACAGTTGTAAAAGTCTTCGGAACAGCCTAGCAGACCATAATAGAGTTACGCTGTGGTGGGGGCCCTGGGCATGAAGGGTTTGAAGGCAGCGGGAGGGCTGCCTATCTCGCAAAACGTGGAGCCCAAATGCGCATGCATGGCTTGGAGTCGTTCTGCGGCACATCCAAAGGATACACTGCAGAACTGTTTAGGAGTTCGGAAGAATCTCAGATTGCTGCCTACTGGCGTATGTTAAAGGGAATGAGACAATCAAAGTAATTCATAACTCCTTCCAGGAGGAAATCAGAAAGACTACTTAAACTCTTAGAACTCTTACAAGCTACCTGACAGGACATTGCAAGTTAAAGTATAATTTGAATTAAATTGGGCTTTCTGTAGAGACGGACTGCAGGTATTGGTGGTTTTCTTTGTGACTACCCCCCACACATCATAAATCGCAGACGGATACACCTTGGGGAACAATTAAAATATTCATCCAAAATTTGGAACACGGCATCCTCCAATGTGCTTAATTTCTTAAATAGCCTTGGAAGTTTGGAGTGACTACAATTAGGGTTTAGCACAATATATCTTTTTTTACGTCGCAGTGTTAGTATACCCGACCTAATATAATGATAATAACGTAGAGAGTCAAAAGGAAATATAATATAAGTAGTTATTTTTACAACTCATTCAAAAGTAGTGGTCCAGATAAGTAGCTCCTGCAACAACGAATCATAACAAAAGTTTAAAAAAGTTACCGCAACCACAGTGTTTATATGAGTCACCTTAAGACAGCCGGAATCACAGCAGAAAAGGCAATAATGTGAAAACACTGGTTGAATATAAAAATCATAATATGTCACAAAAAGTGTATAAAAAGCAAGTACGAATACATACCTATATACATAGCCATTAAACCCAGCACCGGTAACCACAGGCCACAAACAATAGCATAAACACGGGCGTATAAGCAAAAATGCATCTCAACACATTTACACAACACCGACCACGAACGACAAACAACAAGGCAGAAATGATTCAACAATAGCCGCAACAACAATGCAATCAAGCAAGAACCCAGCAAAAAATCGGTAATCGCTTTTAGTGGTAACGTGTTCTAGAAGGCATAGCGTTATAATGCCTTCGAATTTTTCTGCTTCTTTTAGGCATTGCCGGTAATGCAAAGTAGAATATCCAACAATATTTTATTTATTTCGCTTCTTTGTTTGATTTTGGGGAATGCAAAGTAGAATGTCCTATAATATTTCTTTTTTAATTCGTTTCTTTGCTTCATTTCCGGAAATGCAAAGTAGAATGTCCTACAATATTTTATTTGTCTCGCTTCTTTGCTTAATTTCAGGGAATGCAAAGTAGAATGTCCTACAATATTTTTTTTATTTCGCTTCTTTGCTTCATTTCGGAGAATGCAAAGTAGAATGCTGCATCGTAGTCAGCTGAAAAATAGAATGAATACCCAAAAATTCTTTTTCTACCGTTACTTTCTGTGGAAATTTGTCTCGCATAAAAATCATGTTTTGCTTTGTTCAATTTGCAGCGAAGTTGAAGTCAGTCGATGAAGTGAAGTACAAGAGTGAGGAAGTACAATTTTAAGCTTAATTAAATATGCATGTATGTACATACCGATTTTTAAGAAAATCTAAATACCTAAATAAATACATATGTATGTATAAAAGCTGATTTATAAAAATTTTAATTAATTTTAATCTTTTAAGACATTTTCTGATTTCAATTTACTATAAATAAGTATGTACTTATCTAGGCATTCTACATTAGTTTCTCTGTAAGGCATTCTTTGTTCGCTTCTCTGGATTCTGTTTATCCATGCGTTCTCCCTTCGGTTGAGGGTAACGCTGCGGGTAAGGGCTTACCTCCAATGACATGCCCATGTTAAAATAAGGCCTTCTTGAAGCGAAAGGGTAAGCGATTCCCATCGCCTAGCTCGTTTCCACTTTCGTTTCTGTGGTAATCGTGTTTTTTGCTGGGAAGCACCATGAAGTGCAGACTACACTTCGCAGTATACATATATTCGTACATATGTATGTAGTACATAGGTATAGCCGCAATAGCATAAACCATAACAACAACCATAAAAAATCCGAACGTGACCAGTGCGGGGAAGTGGTATAAAAATATACCTACATCATACATACGTATGTATATAACTTTATATATCTGACCTGAAATCAAATAAAGATGAAAAGTATTTTCAAAAATTGCAAATAAATAAAAACTAGAATTAGAGAAAACAGTAAATAAGCATGAAGTTGTTAAATAAATTGCGAAATAAAATCAGAAGAAGAAAAAATTGCTCCAACTCGAGTAACTATAGTAGTAGATACATATTTGTAGAAGCGAATGTGTGGGCTGCTCATGGTGAATGGTGACGGTCAAAATAGAAAATGCAATTTTGTAGCAACTGCACCGAACGAACCGTCTAACTAAGATACGAGTACTAGATGCATAGAGAGTAAAGAAAATTTGGAAAGTTTTTGTTTGATTTTGATGTTTGCACTGGGAATGTTGAATGTTTCGATACTTTTCGGTTTATAAATATAATTTTCAAATATTGCTATATTATTGTGCTAGTTTGTAAATACTAACTATGTATCACTGTACGATCAGTGGAAAAGCGTCATGGTAAAAAGAAGTCATAACGAAATCAGTTTATGTTTTTCTGATGAAATTTAACCGTTATTTTATCACGCCTATTTTTTCGAACAAGATTCGACCATGAACATTTAGACCCGCGCGACCTACCGGTGGGCTATTTGCATTTTCATCGAGTTCTGAGCTAGGTTTTGAAACTTCAAATCCCTATCTTACCGGGAGGTTTGTTAAAAATTTATTGATTAATACTAGGAGGTCCCTTCTGCATCAGAACTATTGAAAAACAAAAGGGAGGATCCAACATGAAGAAAAACTGTCACATAGACTAGTGTCGGTATGATGACCTACATATGTACGTAAAGGAATATGCAGAGCTGCAAGCTGTCATTCAGCAGGTCCCGGGTTCGATATCAGGTCAGCGTAGATTTTCCCTTTTAATTTTTAAATACGTATGTAGGTAACCTAATAAAGATAGAAAGAATTGATTACTGATTTTTTTAAGGTTTAGCTTCGCGGTGCAAAAAGAATGTCTTACAGGTTTATTACCAAAAAATGTTACCACTTCTTGTTGCCGCGATTCTAGGAGATAGAGATAGAGATAGAGATAGAGATAGAGATAGAGATAGAGA
>NW_023463536.1:0-13566 GCF_013731165.1 Rhagoletis pomonella | reverse complement strand
TTGTTGCCGGAAATAAGAAAACTTGTCGCCCTCAGCAACAAATTTATTGCCGGCAATATCGCCATCGTATCGATTTCTTATTACCAGTCGTTCTAAAACGTCCGTCGCAGGCAACTCGCCTGGACGAGTCGTTTTCTTATTACCCGAATGCAGTGGCGGACCCAGGAAAGGGAAGTGTGTCAAATTTCACTTGAGTGTGAAATTTTAGCTGTGTGTTAAGCTCGAAGTATTATGTTATTTAAGTAGGCCTATCAGTATTTCGAATTCACTGAATTTTCAAAATTTTGAAATTATATTCTTAATTTTCAATTTTTAGTTTTTTTGTTATATTTTCGAATCTGTATTATTTTACACTGCTGAAAGTCACAGCAAGTTTGAATATTTTCACAGGTTCAGAAAACAACGAAAATTCTAAAATTTTGAAATTTATAATATTATTAAATTTCTTGAGATTTCTTATTTTTAGGATAATTTCCAAAATTTCAAAAACTATCGAAATCCGGGAGATTCCAGAAATTTTGGTAAAATTAGAATATCGTCGCCTTAGAGTGTAAACCTGCTAACGACCAAAAACATATTTTACTGTAGAGGCAAAAAACTAAATGTCTTTAACTCTTAGTCTAAGGGCCAAATCCTACATATAGTTTGTTAATCGCGTGACGTTCTATGGCCCTAATCCAGAACGAATAAAAAAAATTACGTTTTTATGGTTTTATTGGTGAATTTCTAACTTAGCAGGTTTTAGTTTCTGTATTTTCAAAATTGAAGTGGATTTATCAGGTTTTTTATATGAATAAAATAGTTTCCATTTTATTTTTTGTGATTACGAGCTCAATTTAAATGTTAATTAAAATAGGATTCCATAAATAAAAACAATCAAATATATAAAATAATACAACAGATTTATTCTTCCGTTTATTGTAAACAAAAATAGGCAGTTTATAAAACATATATTAGTACTTATACGTGAGGTATTCCTCTCTCAAATTAATAGTACAAAGTCCACATATAAGATAATTTAAGTAGGAACTCAATAATGCCAGAAAGTATGATACATATTATTCAATCATGGGGTAAATTGTCATAGTAGGCGTGGTAATATTCAGGAAGTAGTCGTTTGAAATACTGGAGATCTCATACTTTCTGCGAGCAATCGTACGCCTACTCTCGTATAAATTCGGAAGGTGAGAAAACGGCAAGGAAACAGCTACTGGGGATTTTCTTTGCGGTATTACTTCCCATTTGTTGGAGAATCTTAGTTTGAAATGTATGTCGCCACTTGGTGTATACCGTAGGGCTCGTATATCAGCTACTTTAGCAGCATCTTTGCCGCGACCGGGACGAATTCTATTAAAGAATTGAACCATGTTAAAGCTTTTAAAGAACGTGTAACTAAGATAAGTTACGTCATATGGTTTTGATTTTTTTCTAACTGATCTACATATTTCAATATATTCTGCAGGAACATGGGTATCTCCTTTCTTAAGTGCTCGTTCGATAGTGGAATGGATACAATCAGCATCCATTTAGGTATGGCCTACTTCAAGAAACTTTTGCTCAATAATGATATTGTTATTTATAGCTGTGGATAACAAAGCATTAGCCATAATACAGTTTCGGTTTTGATATGTGCATTCGTCGCTATAAAAAATTACTGTAATTGGCTCCCCGGAACTATTATTTGGTACTAATTTTTTTTCTATCAAATCTACCCACACGCTGGAAAACTCTTCTGCATTTAATCTTCCTTCTGTTTCGTTCCACAAGTAACAATAATTTCCTTGAGATATAAAAAATTAAAGCTTATTTGCTGGCTATTACCTTGGCTTAAACGCGTAAAGTAATACTCTAAGTTAGAACAATATTCGAGCGACAGAAGCACAATATGTTGGATTTAGCAGTTGAAGTTGAACTGATTGTACTTAGCAGCTTTACTCATCAAACAATTTTTGACAATTATATTTTTATATTGACGTATTTTTTTTTGCTTGCCAACTGCGGAGTCGCCTACTCCTTCGAACTGCATTAAAAGGTCAATTTTGCCAAAAAACGGTTTTAGCAGGTTTACACTCTAAGTCGACGATATTTTGAAATGTAAAAAATTATTGAGATTTTAGAAATGTTCTATATTTTCCAAAATGTTGAGAATTTTATTTATCCTAAAATCCATTCTAAAATGTAAAAATGTGAAACATCACAAATTGTCGAAAAATTCTTATGTTCATGTACTTGTGTGTAAAAAATTGAAAATTCTTAGAATTCTAAAAGCTATTAACGTTTTTGAAAAATTCCAAAATCGTTCCACTTTTCTGGCCTTTTAAAAATTTTGTATTGATATAACAAAGATTGAGAATTTTAAATTTTTTGAAAACTTTGAAAACATCAACGTCCAAAAATTTTTTTAATCTTCAAGAATTACGAAAATTTTTTAAATTTTCAAAAACGACGAAATATGAAAATGTTTTCAACATTCTAAAACTATTAATTACGTTTGATCAATTTTGTATATTCGACACTTTTACTTAGAAAAAATATGTTAGAATTCCTACAATTCTCAAAATGTTTGAAAAATAAAATATTTCTAGAAATGAGTAGTCCACTTGCAAACAGCGTTATGTGTGATTTTATAATAGAACGCCATAAATTTGAAAAACGACTACGACAACAAGTAACATTTAAGTTGAATCTTTTTTATTATTACCTGAAAATTTGGATAAATAAGGGCCTTATAAAATTGTAACATAACATAACATGACATAATATAATATTAACAGTCTATACGACTTAAAGCAGTTTTCTAAGTTCATCAGAAGAAGTATACTTTTGAAAGATTATAAATAAGAATGATAGCGAGTTTTGGAAGCAGAGTTAACATTTGATGCTATTTTTTCAGAATATAAAAAGATTTTGCACTTGTGTTGTTAGTGGACATGAAACTACTTTAAATACTGGTACGTAATCCACCAAAAACTGAAAATCGAAAAAAATTTTACATAGCGCACTTTGCAAGTGGACTACTCCAATCTAGTATTCATCATTATATTGAGTCGTTGGGATTTACTAAAATTTCTCAAATTCACAAAGTTTTGAAAGTGTAGAAAATTTAGGAGTTCCGCTAAAGTTATTAAGAAGGGGAAACTTCAAGAAATTAAAAAGTAACAAAACTCTAAAAATTTTAAACTGCGGCGATTTTTAAATTTATGTACACGATATATGTTGAAAAAGTTCCGGAAAAAAGTTCCGGAATATTTGAAAAAATATTCCTTAAATGACATTAACGATTGTTGCCTATTTCTCATCTTTTGCATGATGGGTCTTTTCACGCAAAATCAATAAATATTTCAGCTGTGTTTAATTGTAGGTAAGTTTTTTTCTAGATATATTTTCAGCCGACTCTCGCCACGTTCAGTGTGAACGAGTGTTGATATTTGATGGATCAGTTGATATTAATGAGAATAAATCAAATAAAATGAAATGAACAGATTCTTTCAAAATAAATAGCGATCACCATAACGCTCATCACTAATATTAGCTTTGCTCCACACGCATTTCATGCTGTGTCGGTATTTAGAGCATAAAAATAAGTTTCTCTCTCACAACTGTAAAAAATATGTTAAAACTTTCCAGAGCGTGAAGAACGCAAAAAAACCCAAATTGTGCCCGGAATCAACACATCTTCTACTTCATTGCGAGCAACTGTAACATCTACTGAGCTTTTATTTTCGGAGAATCTGAAAGAAAAGCTATGATTTTATATGTATTTATTTATATGGCTAATAATATTAGAAAATACCTACATTTTCTGAAACCTTAGTGAAATTTCCTATTTTTGTGTTTAATAAAATTTGCTTTTGGATGTAAACAAACAAAACCTGTTAAAGCAATTTGACTTGTTGCACATGTGTACCCGGAAAAAAGGCAGAGCTGTTTTGGGCACGAGGAAAAAGTGGAACTCCCTCTTTGTTACCCATTTTTCTAACGAGTGGAACACCTTCTGGGCTGTTTTTGGCACCCGCAGGATCCCGCAGGCTCATGAGGAACAAACCTATTACACAGGACGACAAAATTGCATTAAATTGTCTAACCAAGAATCGGGCTATACTTTTCCGAAGGTCTTTGACGTGCTGAATTCGAATCTGACCCCAGAATAGCCCAATCACGTCAGGTTTGCGGGAAGTTCTAACCTAAAAGTACAAAAATCAAGGGTTTTGGGCACATTTGAGCTCCTGTAACACGATGAAAATTTTTTTTCAGAAAGAGCATCTCGTTATCTAAAAGTACTACTCCTCCTATCCAAAATTCATTTTAAACCTTTAAAAAATCTTTATTTGTCACCGAGAAGTCATCTGTTGAATTTACTGAGTTTGTAGCCGTTGTAGCTGAGTTTGTAGCCGCCATACAGACTAAACTAAAATTACAATTCACAGTTTCGTTTTGTACCAAGTATGACACATATGTACATCGGCGTAGCCAGAATGAAATTTAGGGGGGGCGGTGTTCGACCCTATTAAGCTGGCATTTCAGGGTACTATTTTATATATATATAAGGAAAATTTGAAAGTTAGGGGGGGGGGGGGGGGGGGGGGGGTTCGAGCCCCCCCCGGCCGCTACCTGGCTACGCCCATGGATATGTAAGTCCCTTTACTCAAATGCAAACGGATTAAGAATCAAAGTGCTGTCATAGCGTTTGGTTCTAAAAGTATTTTTGATATTGAAATTGTACTTGAAATCAATAAATTGTACTTTCGTACTAATTTTACTGAAAAAGTACAATTTTACTTAAAAAATCAACACTGGTCACGGTTTCCTTGAACTGAATCGGTCTGGAACGATGGAATTTCCGATTACACTATTTTAGGGGGGTGTTCCAGTGTTAGAATACATGAAGTTCAAAATCATGGCAAGTGCCGATTTCAAAAACGTTAACTTTTTCGATTTTCAGGTAGGTTTTTCGATAAGGTTCTCGATGAATAAGTATATATATTTACATATATACAAGTCGATTGTATACATATTTATACATACATGTGCAGACCCGACTATAGGGTGGGGCTGTTTCACAACGGGCCCGGATTTTTCCTTAAATTTAGTTGGAAGATAAAAGTTATAAAGTTTTTGTAAATTTGATTATTTAATAGCCACATAGCTTTTATAATATCCAATAAATGCGAAAGCGCATGCCTAGATACACATGCAAGTGTGGTAAGGTCATTTTCGTGCAAGTCAAAACAACCGCCAATCTGGCCTAATGTGAAACATAGAACGATTCCGAAGTCAACACGTGTTTTCTAAATGCTGTCATCGTAATGATTTTCCCATGGTTCACCAAATATTTTAAGCTCGAAATTGTAGAGCGACCTTCATAGAGATTCGAGCTTATTTACAACAGGGGAAATTCAGAAATCAATACAAGACGACGACGATAATAAAAGACATTCTCCATGAAAATACTTGCTATATGGTTTATCATAGTTGCCAACTTAGTGCTTTAAGCACTAGATTTAGTGCTTTTTCAAAATTAAAACGCCAAACAAAATGGTTTAGTGCCTAGTGCCCTTTTTAGTGCTTTTTTTTAAACTAAAATTTCTGAATTTACAAGAATCTACAAATTTAAATGCACTAAAATGCAGCGTCGGCCGCTGTGGTGTAGTGGTAAGCAGTGCGCGCTTCCACTCCACAATGCCTGGGTTCAAACCCTGGTCAAAGCAACATCGCAAAAATATAGAAAAAAGGTTTTTTCTTAACAGCGGTCGTCCCTCGGCAGGCAATGGCAAACCTCCGAGTGTATTTCTGCCATGAAAAACAGCTTCTCATAAAAATACAATCGCCGTTCGGAGTCGGCGTAAAACTGTAGGTCCCTCCGCTTTGTGTGACAACATCAAGGCGCACGCCACAAATCGGAGGAGAAGCTCGGCCAAACACTAACATAAGTGTAAGCGCCAATCTATTATTATTATTAAAATGCAAACCATGATTGATAAAAAGATGAAGTTGCAAACCCACGTTCTTGCGTTCTTGTAAAATTGTATTCGCGTTGAAAATGCTAGCACGCAGATAAGTTAAGTATTTATTTCTTTATTTTCTTGATTATTGATTGATTACACAGTTCGAAAAATTGTATCTCTTTTTGCCACCTGATGCATCGGTTTTGTAGATTTTTCGGTGCTGAATCCAAAACTGGCTGCAGAATTTCTCTACCATGTCAGAATTTTGAGATATCCTAACCTCTAAGTGTAAAAACACGGTTTTTCGCAATATTTGGAGTTATATTAAAAACAACAAATTTTTTCGCTCATTTCTACTTAGGGTATCATTAAGTATTACTCTTCCCCTTCAAAATTCCATTTCGTTTGGTGCGATTCGATTGTTTTTTCTCCAGATGTACCAGTTTTAATGTGCAGTACTTCGGAATTACTTCGTAAGCATGAGTGGGTATTTATCAGACAACAGCATGAGTTGACTCACTTCCATCTAAACAGTATGAACTCATTGCTGTGAACTCTATAAGGTTAGTGAGAAACACCGTACAAACAGTGAGATTCATAGTTAGTTTTGAAATCAATGTTTAGCTGCAGTGTACTCATTTGATTTCAAATATGGCATTGATATACTCTTTCCGAATCAAGTCAAGCGAGTGAAAAATGCTGTTATTAAAAGCAAGTCGAGCAATCGAATGACACCCATTGACTTCAAACAATTAGTAGAGAATACGACAATTTTGAAAAAAGTGGATATTGATGAAGTATTTTTTTAAATATATTAGTTTTACTAAATTATTTAGTTATGCACCTGACGTACATTTATATAATTAGTCTACAAAAGAAATGCAATGTTACCTCAGAAGACATCGGCTTTATAAGGGACTTGAAAAATAAGTTGCTTTATTATTTAAAAACAGTTGCTGTTGAAAACTAACAGATTTGCACAAAATTGTGCTTTTTTTTATACCCGCCAGCAAAACAGCTCAAGAACTTTACCGAATCTGAGCAAATGTACACAAAAGAGAAATGTTTACAAATTATGAGAACGTTAACTGAGAATTCTGACAGTACAACGGAACCACAAACTGCGGATACACCTTTGTTCCCTTCAGACAACTTTGAGCTCTTTTCAGGTCTTCTTAAACAACCTACCTTTGTGAGCAGAACTGATAAAGCTACTGCAGAGCTGCGGCGATATGAAAATATTGAGGTATATTTTCATACGGACTTCAGTATAATTGATTGGGTACACAAATGCGAAATGCCGCTGCTGCATAAACTCAGTCGTAGAGTAATACAAGGCTCCTTCAACTAGCGCATCGTCAGAAAGAGTTTTTTCTTCTGCTGCAAATGTTATTTCTGACAAAAGATGCCACCTTTTGTCAAATGATGATGCCCTTAATCAGTTGATATTTTTGCATTATAATATGCAGTTAGGAAACCAAAAATATTAACAAAAATTGTCTTTACAAATGTTTTTTCTTTGATACTTTCATTACAGCAGTTATGCCATGCACTTGTTTTTCAAATCAAGCAGTTTTTATTTGAATCGAGCACTTGATAGTGTGAATTACTCACTCAACCGACAATGTTTTTTCAATGATATCGCACATGATAAAAACATAGCAAGGTAGCATGGTGGAATAATACAAGGTGTTGGATATTGACAGCGTTCTCGCTCTAATCTGCCATCTTGGCTCCCTTAGCAAAATCGGTGTTTCCCTCTTGAAAAAACTACATTTTACCGCCTTTAAAAAAACTAAACTACCTCATTCCCTATTCCAAAACTGATTTGCAATCACTGAACAATTCTTTGACATTTACTTTATTCTTATTCGTTGACAAAATTAAATTAAAAATTAAAATCATTAATTCTACAAAAAACATTGGCTTTGTGTATTCTCCAAAGGCCTAAAATCAGCCAAATACCCTATGTGGGTCGGCTTAATCAGTAAAACGTGACAGTAGTTGACTTTTGAGGTTAATATATCGGTCTTGAGCTGGTACGGCTTTTAAAACATCCGCAGCTTCCTTTAAAGCATCGCTGCTAATTGCTGAGAGGACCAGATTATATTTCCGGACATAAGATGTGGTCTTGTACGACTGAAAGGTGGCCTCAATTTGTAGAAACCATTTGTTTGGCATCTCAGTTCAGAACGGTCGCAGCTTGCATTGCGATACAAGCTCCACATCTTTAGTTGGCATTTTGTTCGATGAAATATTATCCCCATCCGTCGATGCGCCCTTTTGTCGACTCCGTCATGTTGTGACGACTCGGGGTCACCACTAATTTTTTGATGGCGAAATTTTTGTAAGTTATATCAATCATCTTATAGTATTTTCGGGTAAAAATTAGACCCCAAAGCGGTTTTGGAAGTTTGACTATAATTATAGGACATTGTGTTTAATAAACTAAATTACCATTTATTGCATAAGTGCTACGTAATATATACTACTTTCGCAAATTTAGCTTATCATAATATACCGTTTGTTACTATTTATATGCAAAATTTGATATGAAAGAGTACCAAATTTCGTACTACTTCGCAAAGCGTGCTTCTTTTCTTCCCGTTTCTCTCGTTCTTCCATATTACAACCTTTTGTAAGGGAGCCGTCGACATGAGCTGTCACTACGTACAACACCTTGTATAATTCCACCATGGCAAGGTAGAACCGTTCTCTCAATTTGTCGGCCATGATTTTTTTTTTAAGTTTGCCAACATTTTAAAATCATATACAAGTGAAAATAAAAAATTGAAATTGTTCGAAATTGTTGTTGCTTGAGATTGAAAATGAAAATGTGTGTGTGAGTTTGTGAGTAAATTTAAAAATTAAATTGTTTGGAAACGTCAAGAATTTTAAAAGTGACTCTCAGCGGTTCTACCTTACTATATTTTTATCATGATATCGCACGTTATGTTTGGAAATAAATGAGTGCGAGTGTGTACAGATGTGAAAAGAAAGCGAGTGACTTAAAATGTAATTTGAGTGTATCCATGCAGCTCCCTGGTATTTATGTATACATGTAAATAGTGTTTATTTTTTTCCTTTTGTTTACCACAAACTGTCATGAAAAAATAATATCCTTTGATTAAAACAAAGATTTAGTGCTTTTAGTACGGTAAAACGCTCTTTTTTCCAAGGTTTGGTGCTTTTTGAAATTCAAAAGTTGGCAACACTGTGGTTTATATTATGAAGTGAAAAAACTAACTAATGAAAGAACACCTAAAAAATAAGCCCTAACCGCCAAATAACGTAAGCGACTTTTTTTTAATTATTATTTTTTTTTTTAAGCAGAAATGCATCTGAATGCTCTATGAATATTTCTGGAACAAAAAGAAAATTTTGAGAAAATGTCGTTTACGTTATTTTAGCGGTTCGAGCTCGATATTTAAAAAATTCCTCATATACAGTATTATTTATACTATACTTAAATGCGAAATATCGGCTGAAAATCGAAAAAGTTACCGTTTTTGAAATCGGCACTTGCCACGATTTTGAACTTCACGTATTCTAACTCGGTAACACCCTTCCAAAATAGTCTAATCGGAAATTCCATCGTTCCAGACCGATTGAGTTGAACCCGTGTGCTGTGAACACCTACAACTGCTACCCGTTCCGACTTGCTTCGCTCGGCTAGGCATGTATGTATGTACGTAAAGCATACTAGGCAGAGCTTCTACGAAGGTGCGAGGACACTCGGGTCTCAGAGAGATTGTTTAAGTTTAGATGGAAACGAAATGTTTTGTGGGCTGTTGAATAAAATTGCCCATGTATACATACTTCGGGCTAATTTCAAATGAATATTTAAATGGCACTTAAGTTAAATTTTGGATTGCTATTTAAATGACATTTACCCTGGGATTCAGTAATCCAGTCTCATCTCAAGTCACTAAATTTGAGATTAGCAATTAGTGACTATTTTTGTGGCTTGAGATGATTTGGCTATTCAGTAGGAGAGAGTCACAAAAAGTTCACCAAAAATGTGTGGTGAAAACAAACACAGATAGTCAACTGATAGCGTTTATGTATGCCTTTTGACGCGCCGCCCGAAGAGTCGCAATGGTCGAGTGGTCAAAGCATTAGGCTGCCGGTCGAGAGGGTCCTGGTTCGAGTACTCCTCGGGCGTAGAGGATTTTTTATATTTCTTTATTTAGTATTTTGTTTTCTTTTTTTTATTAGTTTCATTTTTTTTTAATAATCTTTAGATTTTAATGTTAAAAAAAATATATATTTTGTTTCAATGGATTTGTATGATATAGCATTTTGGTTTATTTCCTAACGAATTTCTTAATGAACAAATTTCCTCACTTCATATTCGTTTTTTTTTTTAATAAATGGAAATCAATTAACTTTTTCCCCATATTTTTATTTTGGAGACCTGCTCTTAGCCAGGTGACAAATTAGTGACTTTCTTTTGAGACTAGAGACGTGAGACAGCGTACTGAATACCAAATAGTCTTAAAATCCAAGTTCACCACCAAAAGTCACTATTAGTGACTAGAGACCGCTTACTGAATGCCAGGGTTAACTTCCGCTAGGTTTCAGATCAACTTTATTTGAATATGCCAAACAAGCGGCAACATTGTTGCTTGCTCCTTGAAATTGTGGTTGCATTTATTTGCTTGTTTACATTTTGTACTGCACAGCTCATTGTTCTTTGGAAAGATTGATAACACAACCTACATATCTATTAATCTTGGTTGGTTAGTACAAACACAGGGTCGCACATCTCGTATTCAAATATACAATCTTGGCCATTTAAGTGCAATTTAAATGCATGATCTGAAAATGAATTATTGCAGTTAATCAACAATATTAAATAATAATAATAATAATAATAATAATAATAATAATAATAATAATAATAATAGATTGGCGCTTACTACACATATGTTAGTGTTTGGCCGAGCTTATCCTCCGATTTGTGGTGTGCGCCTTGATGTTGTTACACAGAGCGGAGGGACCTACAGTTTTACGCCGACTCCGAACGGCGATTGTATTTTTACGAGAAGCTGTTTTTCATGGCAGAAATACACTCGGAGGTTTGCCATTGCCTGCCGAGGGACGACCGCTATATTTTTTGCGATGTTGCTTTGACCAGGGCTTGAACCCAGGTGCTGATGAGTGAAAGCGCGCACTGCTTACCACTACACCACAGCGGCCGAAAGTGGTTAACTCTGTTATTTATAAATAACTTGAGGTTGGACTAACCTATTAAGAATTAGCACAAAAGATCTAGCTAGTTCGCTGCGCTATTATTTGCCAATAATAACAACCAGACAGATTGTGAAGCTAATGGCTGTGTAAAGCTCAGGAAATCTTCGGGCGAATATAAGCTTGTTTTCCTGCATTTAGTAACGAAGTAGCTGTCCCATAGGCGAACTAGATTTTCGACATAATCGTACTTCTCAAAATAGAATTTACGTAAACCACGCAAGCTGTAGAAAAATGAAGTGGCTTTTTCAATTCCCCTTCGTACATAGAATAAAAAAAAAAACATATTTGCAGTTTGATACCCTCTAACTCCCCGTTATCTGTGTTACTCATTTCTATCATGTGAATATTCCCACAGAGTAGTCCGAGTAGCCAATTTTCCTCCATCTGGCTCACAATATTTCCTACTAACTGCTTCTTCTATTCGTCCTTCACTTCTGTTGCAAATCGATTTGGCGAATATGCTTCGTATGGCCATAAACAATATTTCTATGACCAATGCGGATGATGTTGGTTGGCTCTGCTGCCTCTAACGCCTTTTGATATTGCTGCCGTTTTTATTGCTTTCACTGCCATTGTTGTAAAATAATTTATTTTCGTTGGAATTGAATGCAAACAACTGCCACTGCCACTGCTGGCAAAGTCACTTTGTTCTCCGCCTCCTCAAATTGCAACAGCGTTCAACCCAATCGTCCTGGCGTTCTACCTCTCATCCGCATTGCCGGCCACATATGTATGTATATATGACCTCTTACCCTGCAGCAATAAGGCGGCCAATTTTCCGTAAAGGACTAGTACTTCACTGGTTATAATTTGACTGGTCAGAATTGGACATTTGCTTGCATCGAACATGTCAGCTTTCGACCAGTCCCCAAGGAATCGGTCTAAAGATAGACGAAAAGTACTGTTTGGCAGTGACAGGGTAGTGTTGTCTTGCAATTCAATAAAAAAAATTTAAAGAACACCACCCTGTAAATGTCCCAATCGCTTGGTCTGGCCTTGATACAAAGTGAACATTTGAACACACATTTACATGCGTGGCTGTAGCTCAGTGCGCAGAGATGCTTGCCACTATTTGTTAGCTTTCAGCAGGGTCCGGGTTCAAATGCCGTCAGAAACAACATGGTTATAAAATGATAAAATTTATTTTTTTTGTTTCCGAATTATGAAAAAGCATTTGCGAAGTGCAGAACGCAATCTTACTCCAACGAAAAAAATCTCCAAAATTGGACTAGCACAGGACTGTCTTACGGTCAGTGTTGATTGGACCGGTCCTTTTCCAATGACATGCCAATGCTAAAAATGGTAGTTGAAACCATTGGCAGGGGAATTATGAGGGACTAGTGCTGGTAACAATATGGACTATCTGAGGGCTAACCTAGGGTGAGTCTGAATTGCTGCAGGGTATGTACATACAAACATACATACTTTTTTTATTCATACTCGTACATATAGTATGTACTTACGTATATATGTATAAAATCTGCAGTTATAACTCCCAGACGTGCCAATACTCGTATTACCAGAGTCCGCAAATTTATTATGTTTCAATATTCGTTTGTATGCAGTTATTTATGCATTAGTATAAGCTATGTATGTATGTCCATATGCTTGAGTGTTGTGAGCTCTGCTTTCCTCCCTGTTTTGTGTGCTCATAAATCGTGTGCCAAACAAAATAACAAACTTATCACAATTCGAATGAAATTGATTTGTGGCCTGACGGCTTCCTGCCGAGAGCTTAGCGCAAGCACTCATAAATACTGAAAATACTCATACTGGCCGAATCGGAACAGAAAATTAACTAAAGGGTGTAGGTGGGAGAGAAGTGTTTTGAATTGTCGAATGAGCAATATTTCATGAGTACGAATGTTTTCAGTCTATGTTTTTTTTTTTCTATTTCGCAAAAGTGTTTTATGCTTCTGATTTGCAACAAAATTGATTTGTTTTATTTCGAATTGTGGACATAGCAATATTTCTTGGGGTGGGTTGTGTTTATTTTGATTTGCTTTGCACTGAATAACACTTTTTGTATTATATATATGCCATTACTAGATTCTCCTAAAATTTAGAGATCCAGTTTTTTTTTCAACTGAAGAAACACATGTGATTTGGCGCCAAGCGATATTTAGCTTTCTTTAAACAGATTTTTATTCAGAAAATTTTCAATTTAAATACGCTATTGTTTTGCACTTCAGATATGCATTTTCGTAATAGTAAAAACCTAACAAAACTATCGCTTAATGCTGAGGCAGATGGCAGACAGCAATCGAATCTTCAAATGTTCAGTTTGAATCAAATTAATCTTAAACTAATTTAATTTCCAAATTGTTTTTAAAATATTTTTTCTGCTAAAAAAGTTTGAAACACA
>NW_023463535.1:0-13567 GCF_013731165.1 Rhagoletis pomonella | reverse complement strand
GCATGGAACAAACAAAAGTTGTCGTTCCTGTTCGCAGTATATAACACGGAATATTGTTTTGAGTTTTATCTTCAGTTAAAATTTCTGCATTATCATCACTGGTTTCACCATATCCGAAATGTGGATTTCGTTTACGAAGACGAAGCGAACATGTGGTACGAAGTAGCGATGTAAAAATATGTAAAATTTTACCTACTCTCAGACTTCTAAATTTGAACGTATACTCGGTACAAGCAGGTGGGATGAATGGCGCAATAAACAGGTGAAGTAATAAAACAGCTTTCTCGCTTTATTTTCTGACATTCGGCTGTCACATTTTATAGGCATGTTTTCAAATAAGACAGTGTCAAAATATTTCTTCTCACTCTTATATTACTTCACCTGGTATAATTCCACCATGGGTGAGGTGCATGCGATAACACTGTACGCAATAATTCCCATTACTTGGACATTAAAAAGCAGTTTCAGAAGTGAACTAGTCTCATTTTATTATTATTATTTTTTCTAAAGGGTTATAATGACAGCAGTGCATATTTGCAAAAGGAGGGAACTTGTTCATGTACTACTTTTTGTCAAATGTAACTGGGTGACTACCTACATATGTGCACTATTTTGCTTTATTACTCAACTGTTAAGTTTAAAACTTGGTCCTATTGCTCTAAGAGAAATGAAATAAAGCAAATTTGTGTTATTTCACATTCAATTGGGAAATAACACAAATTCGCGTTATTGCCGTTTGTGTTATTTCACCCCGACTATAAATGCCGAAGATATGAAGAAAAATGTAATTGGGCGACTACTAGGGTTGTCCAAAAAACAAAATTTGTTTAAATGCTTTTTTTTCGATACGGTCTAATATACATCCATATATATATATATATATATATATATATATATATATATATATCCATAGGGTCCTCGGAAACGGCTGCGACGATTTTGATGAAATTTTGTACACAGACAATGTTTTGGATTTTGTAGGCGGCATACACGGTGCGCCGGACTGGCGCGTCATTTGTGTACGTGTGGACTCGCCTTCGACTACACACAGTTAAATCATTCAGAGTCATGCCGAGTGTCATGTTGGTGTAACTAGCACATATTTATTTTCACAAACACATCCACGGTGTCGCCTTTTAAGGCTATTCGCAATTAGTTACAAATCAAAAAAAAACATCATAATATGGGTATAAATGGAAGGTATTTTAAAGATCCCTAATTCAAAAATATTTTTAATAGAGTTGCCACCTATTTTGAATCGCATATCTATTTAATTTTTGTTTAGAAAAAAAGCTAAAATAGTACTATTCATGGGTACCAAGAGAAGGTTCTTAAACAATGCTTTCCCTATATACAAAATGTTATCCCTTAGGATAATAGTGAAAGGTTGCCACTTATTTTTAATTCTACACAATTTATCTAAAACATCTCAATATGGATATCAAATGAAAGGTATTGTTGAGAACTTTGGTCAGAAGATATATTCCATCAGGGTTGTCACGCTTCTATGTAATACAAATTTTTATTTTGTTAATTTCAATCAGCATTGTTTTATGTACATATACGAGACATTCTTTTTCATATCGAACACCAGATTTGGTGTCACATTTTTGATTGGCTTCACATTTTTTTATGGGTTTTATACATGAAATAAGTTAACACGTGTTCGAGGATTTTTTTTCGCTTTTTTCTTTGGAGATATGATCTGTCAAAGTTTGCATTTTTCCGTGATTCTAATTAATCATATACTTCTTCAAATCGTTACATATCGGAGACATTTCAATTTCAATTTATTTAGTTTATTTGCACAAGTTAGACTATTGTCTCTTAAAGTACATCGACATTTGGAAATATAATTATGTATAATTCAATATTTGATTATAAGTAAATATATTAGTTATTATTTTTATTATTATCATTTATATCTTATATTTATATACATGCATAAGTATTTAGATGAAGTAAACAGAGTTATAGGAGTGTCTTTTCCATTGCAAAAAACTCCATTAAGGCCAATTTAAAGCGCGCTGTATTGCGTTCATTTTTAATGACATTCGGCAATGAGTTCCATAGTTTGATCGCACTGACAAAGAACATTCTAGATGAGAAGAGATATTTATAGCGTGGAACAATGAGGTTGCAAGTTCTGTCTGACTTTGCGAAACATAAATTTCTAAAGAGGTATTTTGGTTGCCTTTTATAAATTAATTGATTTAGGAAAACTAAAGGGTGAACACACCAAAACTGCGACACTTAGAAATTACTACCAGAAACAAACTAGAAGGCTTTGAATTTATTTTTTTTTTGTATTATATAACTTGGAAGTTTAGATGTTATTAAAATGTTAAAATATTAGTTATTATTTGCTCCATATGCAAGTGATCGGTATTTTCATCGCACACACGCCATCATGTTCTGCACGACTGCATCATCGACTTTACGCGATGCGCACAACTACTTTGTTTTGCACTCTTCAATATTTTTCACTGTTTCACCTGTTTTCTGCAAGATTCCTTTGACAATTGACCAATATTCCCCAATAGGACGTAGCTCTGGGCTATTGGGTGGATTGCAATCGTGAGGTACAAAATTGATGTTATTTGCATTATACCACGGCAATGTGTCCTTGGCATAGTGGCAGGTTCCCATGTCCGCCTAGAACAGTGGCCTACTCCTTATCTGTTGATAAATGACAGAAGACGCCTTTTGAGGCACTCATCCCGATAAACTTGATCATTCATTGTCCCGGATGGGAAAAAAGGGCTGCTCTTACGGCCACAGGATCAAATAGCTTGCCAAACCATGTGGTTTTTTGGAAATTTGGTCTTCATTTTCAGCTTACAACTTTCAGGGGCATCGTGACGACTTGCACCAGTATAAAAATCTTGACCTACAATATATTTTGAATTTTTATAGCAGTAGGTTTTGTAGTCCATAACAATGCAGTTGTATTTTTTAATTTAGAATTCATACAACTTCCGACTGCGGGATTTCGCTGCATCATTCTACTTTGCGCCTCGGTCTGGCGCTGTTTGAGCTGTAGAACATCTCAATGAAGCTTTCCGCTTTACCTTTTGTACGAAAAAACTGCGATCTGCGTACGGATTTTGCAACATAACGCGACAAAATCTTCGGATTTCGCGAAAACGCACTGAGGACCTTCCGAGCACTGTTTTTATCACTTTGACCATGCTCACACCCGCACCCTGGTTTGCTCGTAACCGCCAGGCCTTATTTGTACCGATTAAAACCCTGCAAACTGTCGAAAAGTGCAATCTTTAATTTTTTAGCAATTTTACGTGTACTTAAGGCCGGATCATTTATAAACTCGTGCAAAATGGGTTGTCTCGTTTCTAACTCGGTTGCCATTTTTAACTCAACTAGGAATCAAATTCAAAGGAAATTTCTCCTACATCCAACTAAGGTCATGTGGTCAGCTTACGGTATTTGAATTTCAAAATATTGAATTCGTTTTGGGTAAGTTATAAGCTTCCCAAAGTGTCGCAGTTTTGGTGTGTTCACTCTTTAGGTTGCGATAGTTTAGGAAATTAGTAAGACTGCAGCCAATTATCTTAAAAGAAAACTCCGATATGTGTTCAAAATTTCGCTTCGAAAAGATATATCATGCACAATTGTTCCCAGCAAGTTGCAGCTTTTTCTGTGACTCACAATCCATATTTCCATACAAGAGCCCACCAAACGATATCAATGGAACTGTGAGAGTTCTCACTAATTTCAATTTCACATTTAAAGGAATGAAGTCGGCTGTGTACCATAATTTTCTTAAAATAAAGTCGATTTTGCTTAAAATATAGGTAATATGATCTTTACATCCAAGTTAAGAATTTAATTTAAACCCTAAGCTAGTAACAACGGACTCTTATTTGATAGTAATGCCCTGTAAGGTTAAAGATCAAGTTGCGAGGAATACGTAATACAAAGGGCTTTTGTCTTAGAGGCATTTAGATTTAAGTTATTAACTTTCGCCCAAGAGATGCGTTCGTGGTCTTCGTTTATTCTAAATACCAAATCCTCAGATAAGCCAATCGGGCGAGAAAAATATACTTGTGCATCGTCAGCATACAAATGTATCGAAACACTCTTACAACAATAAATTATATCGTTAATAAACATACTGAACAAAATTGGACCAAGTATAGACCCTGAATAAAGACGCTTCATCTCAGAGCAGTTGTTTTTAATAACTACTTTCTGCCAACGATCACTGAGGTAATTTTCAAGCAATTTTAGAGCGCTAGCAGAGAATCCAAAATAATTATTTAATTTTAATAAAAGAATGGAATGATCTACTGTGTCGAAAGCTTTTGAAAAATCTAAAAGCGTCAGAACAGTTAAATCGCCTCTGTCATAGGCAGGGCGAATGTCTTCACCAATCTTGAGCAAAGCTGTTGCACAACTATGGCGGGCTCTGTAACCAGACTGACATTCGGTTGGTAGCTTATTTTTATTAAGGTATTCAGTAATTTGAAGAACAACTAACTTTTCCCAGATTTTGGAAAGAGCTGGCAATATGCTTATTGGACGAAATCCGTTGGCAAAGTAGCGGAAGGCTTTTTAGCAGTTGGAATGACTTTCGCTACCTTCCAAGCATCGGGGAAAGTTGAAGTTATTATTGAAAAATTAAGAATGTGAGTCAAAGTGGGAACTATGTTGGTGCTATAATATTCAGAAACCTAAGGCTTATACCATACTCTCTTCAGTTACTGCGTTAAACTGCAAAGCATTGTCAGGTGTATATAACAAATTTTGTCTATTTTAAAACATCTATTATTTTTGCAGTTGCTCGACTGTAAAAAGAAGTCGTTAATGGAATCAGGGTCCAAATCGCATCCCGAATCGATCTTACATCAGATACCCACGGATTTAAGATTTTTCCGCAGACTTTTAGTTGGTAAACTAATATCAAGTTTTGTCTGAAAAAAAAACTGTATTTTCGAATTTCTTATTGTAAGTGTGGCATGATTTATGGTGCAGCGATAAAACTCTCAGTTTTCATTTGTGGGATGCCGTTTCCAATAGTTAAACGACTTATTGCGTGCTTTGATAGCCGACAGACCTTCGTTTGTGAACCATGGCTGTCTTTTACTTTGAATTTTTACTACTTTTAGAGGAATATATTTATCATATAGATAGTATATAAGAGACTCGAAGTAAATGAGTTTTTGATTTATATCTGGAAAGATCCAAACGCAGTTCCAATGTAGAAAATTTGCATGACATGACATATTTTTTTTTACGAAATCCATCCGACTTATAAAAGAATAGCTCATACACAGTACATATACGCTCAAGATATGTATGTACCATTCATTGCAACGTATTTTGGAATAGCGTTGCCACCTAAATTTTAGAGTACGAAATTTACTTAATAGATATCGAAATCCAATTGTTTTACTTCCAAAATATGTTTTTTAAAGCTATCCAAATCTTGATAACTTTAAAAAGTATATACACTCCGGGCAGAGCTCGGTCAACCTGGTACTTATTATTAAGTACTTAAAATTTGTCAGTGATCATTTTGGTTCGAATGTGAGCATTATTTTTGATGGTTGTTCGGATAATCCGAACACTGCTGGTGCTAATTCATGGGAGCATTTGAGAAGTTCGAAAAAACATAACTCGACAGGCAATATAAATACCATTCCACCGGTATCGCAGAAAAATTTCTAAAAATAATAAAGAAGCTTTTATCGATCTTCCAAAATTGGAGGAAACATGCTACGCGTTACAATTGCTGTAGAAAAGTCGTTCAGCTGAAAAATCTATTCAAGCTCCAGTTTCAAACGTAGAGCGATCGCACATAACAATTTATTGTTTATTCACGCTTTCTCTGGCTGCGATACAACTTTAGCGACTTACAATATTGGTATAATGAAACTGGTTCCTACTTTTGAAAAATATCCTAAATTAGTATCTGGAGCGTAACTATATCTAAAGGAGCGAGTTAAGCCAAACCTGTACAGCTTCGTAGGGGAAGGGTTTTTCATCGCAATCTATGGTGAAACTAAATCAGAGAAGTAAATAGTTGTACTAGGTTACAAACTATTTACAAAATCAGTTGTAAAAACCAAATTTAATTAATCTTCCCTTCCCCCACCCAAAGAAGCAGCTCATCAACATTCGATGAGAGTTTAGCACCAGATTCAAACTTGCCTCAGGTAATTGAAAAACCCAGAAACGGTTGGTTGCGGTTGGAGAAAAACATTTTGGGCATTTATGCCAAGTCTGCCGAACCTCCAAATTTATTAAAATTAATTTTTTTTTAGGTGCAAAAGGAAGTGTGGTAAAGCCTGTGAATGCCGAAAAGCTGGATTAAAATGTTCATCAGTTTGCCAGTATTGTAGCAGTGAGAATCTTATAGATATTTTAAAATTATTAAATGATGAAAAGAAAGAAGAGTACCTGCTTTCATTATTACCATCAATGTTGAAAACTTTTCATCTAATATAGATGCAAGTACAGATTATTTTGAGGATTTACTTTCTAAAAAAGCAAAATTTCAGTAATAAATTAATCACTAATTTGTGGATCAGGCCTACGAGGGATACTTCTCTACCCCAAACGTGGTGTGGAAAGGAGTCTTATAAAATTACATAAACGTTTAGATAAAGTTAAAATATTTTAGTAAGAAATTTCACTTATTGTTGCTTCCCCTTGAGGCTCTAAAACACTTCAAGTTATAAAGAAAACTCTAGATATGAATAGGTCAAAAGTTTCTATAAAAAAGCTCTGCATTTATTCATAAACTCAATAAAAATAAATTTATTGCGTTTTGAAGAAATACATACTCAAATTTCCAATTTAGTATTGCCTTTAACTTTTTGAATGTAATAGCTACAAAGAAACGTTATAAGGAAAAGTTGTAGATAACATTATTATCTAAACAAAGGTCCCAATAAAATTTTCATGCTCCGTACAATTCACGAGATAAACTCAAAAAACTAATCACCCCTTATGTTCAAAATTGCGGCAGCGGCCCAAACCCCAAGCTTGGCTATTTGTCCGAGTCCAGCCAGGTCGGTTAAAAAATACGCGACCTGAAAGATGTTTTCGTTTCCTTATATACATGATTTATATTGTAAACAAGTACACTCCTAGTCATTGGATAGACGCATTAATTTTCTTTAAAGCAAACTGATTTAGTTAAAAACAGGTGTGAGCTAAATGTCCAATGAAATTTGCTTACTGAAAGTCAAACTTTGACCAAAATTTACCTGTCGCGAGTTTTCGATTTGACAAACACATAGGCTGTGCTATGGCAGTTTTTCTAAACGAATAAACAATCATGTGCTCTTTTGGTTAGTCATTGAAATAGACGCAGTTTACATTTTAAAGTGGTGTGTGATAAGCAGGGAACGGATTTTATGGAAATTGCCTTTTTTCTGCTAAAGAGATAGAGTATATTCGATTAAGAATGTCCACGATTTAGCTTTCCCTGATTCCATATACAGTATATTTTGCTTAGCTGCACATCCTTCTTTGCACGAAAAACTTGTGCACCTAACCGAAAAAAGGCACTTAAGCGAATTTTCTTTACTACTTCAATGAGGAAGGTATCCGAATCCCTATGAAACCAAATAATGAAGAAGCACTTATCACGTAGAAAATAATGCAAGCGAAATTTTTTTTCGAATGGTATCTTATTATCTACATAACAAGAAAAATTGATAGCCATTTCCGTTGTTCTGCGATATGAGTAAAATAAATAAAAGCTTGTAAAATTAGGTAATTTTAGGCCAGTGCAGGTAAACGTAATGCTTTCTTTGATAATTGATACTATTTGCACAATTTTTAAGGCAGCTATCGCCAATGTGCAGGTATGTTGAATGCATCTATCGGAGCAGTTTCCTTATAAATGTTAAAAATAATGTCTCAGATGCGCATTTTGGGGTAGGTATCTTAAATGTGCACTTAAGCATAAAGGCAGCAAAGCAGAATATACTGTATACACATTTGATGTTGCCTTTTTTTTTTGCCTTTTTTAAGATATTTGCCTTTTTTTTTGCCTTTTTTAAGATATTTGCCTTTTTTTGCCTTTTCTACCTTTAAAAAAGTGATTATAGCATTAAGATTTTTTTTTTAGGATTAAAAAATATACACATGCCCATGCGGCTTATAGAAGCGCAGGGACCTCTTGCCAAACTGGTGTTGCAAAAATTCAAAGCCGTTTTCTCAGCTAACGTTGGCTTAGAGACAATAAGGGGTGTGGGTAAAATTGTAAAGGGCGAGGAAAACGCCCTTATTCCTGATAATATGAACGTTTCAAACGTTCCATATTTAAATTGGACTCCACTTGTATCAACTTACGTCGAGCGCACATTTAGTACATTCAAGGCTTTTCTTCGCGAAAATCGAATGGAAATGCTGCCAGAAAACTTCAAAATGCATCTTGTGGTTCAAAGTTACTACAACTATACAGATTAAAGTTTTATGAGTTAGAAACTCGAAAGGATAAAATAGTCAAAGATTCAAAGTACAAATTTTTCATATAATGAAAATAGTTTTTCTCTTTTTACTTGTAATATAAACATTTCTAAAAAAAAATATATTTTTTGATTGTTCTTCGTATTTTCTGTCTTTTTTGTGCCTCATTTTGCTTTTTTTGCAATACTTTTTTGTTTGCGTTTTCCTGCCTTTTTCGCTATTTTAGTTTGCCTTTTTTTGCCTTTTTTACAATACCTAGTGCCTTTTCCTGCCTTTTTCGCTATTTTATTTTGCCTTTTCCAGCCTATTTCGTTACTTTATTTTGCCTTTTTTATAGGTTTTTAGGTCCTAAAAATCCGTTCCCTGGTGATAAGTTTGCAAATATTTTGACGTGAATCAAATTAAAATTGCAAAACCAACTCGCTTGATTAAAAATTTTCGCGAAATATGGGTAAAGCAAAAGTTTTGAGCCTCTTGGAACGTGAAAAAATCGATTTCTTACACTCCCAAGGACTATCCAACCGAAATATAGCAGAAAAAATAAATCGCAGCTCCAGATCTGTTGATAGATATTTAAAAGATCCAAAATCATATGGGAACCGGTTCAAAGGAAGAAAAAAAGCCTTCAGTTCTAGAGAAGTGCGAAATATTCTCAGAATCGCTTCCAATTCAACAAAATCAGCTACAAAAATTAAAGAATTAGCGGGAGTAAACGCGAGTCTTTCAACTGTTCAACGAACAATTTTTAACGCAAAACATCTCAAGAGACTTAAAATTAAAAAGAAACCACCTCTCAAGTCGTCTTTACCGATGAAAAACGATTCAATTTAGACGGTCCTGATGGATACCAATATTACTTTCATGATTTGCGGAAAAACGAAGTTTATCTAAGCCGTCATCATATTCGTGAGGGCGGAGTCATGGTATGGGGAGCGATCACGTTTTACGGAACGATTGATTTAATTTTCATAGGACAAAGTATGAATGGTGTTCGTTTCAAATCCTTATTAGAATCGGTATTTCTAAAGATAAGAGATCTTTTTGGACCATTGCCATGGCGTTTTCAACAGGATAACGCTCCTATTCACAACTCGCGAGTCGTAAAGTCGTTTATTTAAAGTCAAAATGTTAAATTAATGACTCGGCCCCCGTATTCTCCAGACCTGAATATAATTGAAAATGTGTGGGGCTGGCTATCCCGCAAGGTTTATAAAGAAGGAAAACAGTACGAAGATAAGGCCTCATTGGAGGTAGGAATTAAACTTACTTGGAGGGAGATTTCATTGGACTACCTAAACACCCTGTATTCTTCTATGAAAGACCGGATTTTTGAAGTCATAAGCAAAAAAGGTGGCAACACTCATTACTGAACAACGTATTTAATTTTATTTAAGCTATCTGAAATACAAAAAAAAAACGGTTCATACACAAATCAAAAAATTTCTTAAGTGCGGCTATTCATTTGACCAATAAAAACCCTTCGTAGAAACATTTGAATTTTGTTTTGTATTATTTATTTTTATTCTTTTTCGTTAATAAATATGAAAATGCATTGAATGAACCACATTTCTGTGTGATTGGTTTTTTAAATTGTGTTTTTTACAAAAACTTAAACAGTCATTTCGGATGCAGGTGAGGTTGCGTCCAGGGTTGCCACTATGGTAAATTATTACCAAAATTGGTAGAAAAAATTTGGGTTGGTAAAAAGGTAAATTTTTTCTCATTTTGGTAGATTTTTGTTAAAGTATTTTACTTGAACTTTAAAACTTTTCGTTCTCGTTTTATTTTTCGTAATTATCTTTTTATTTTAAACTTCTTTCTAAAAGCATAGTCTACTTAATTGCATTATTTTTCGAGCGCTTTCGATAAAAGGCGAACATATCGTGTTCTATTCAAAACTCATTTTGCTGGAATACTGACGAGCTTTTGATCGCCTAAATATTTTAAATGATTCTTCAAATAAAAATAAAAAATGAACAGGCACGTAATTACTAGACTGCGGATTTTTATGCAAAATACGGAGCCTAGAAATATGTACCACATAACTATAAGCAAAGTGTATAAACTCGTATATATTTTGTTTATAGTTAAGTGGTACGTGTTTTGAGGCTCCGTTTTCTGCATAAAAATCCGCAGTCTAGTAATTACACACTATGATTGTTCGCAAAAAAAAATTTTAAAAAATCAACGCCGGTTTTATAAATGGCAGTTGTTAAATTAAAAAAGAAAAAAAGACACAAAAGTCCGGTGGCAAAAAAATTAAAATCCGCGGGAATTTTTAGGTGCATATTTTTGGTTAAACTAAAATTCAATGGACTAAAAACTGTAAACCCAAAAATGTTTTAAAAATTCAGAGAAAAAAGTTCGAAATTTGGCTCTAATTTGTTAAATCCTTCTAAATGTGGTATATGCATAGCTTTAATCTTGATTTTTAGGATTTTCGTTAAAGCGCAAACAATATTCTTTTACAAAAATAAAATCACAAAATTTTTAGCTGGAAAACATTGTGAATATTATAAACATTCACCAAGCGATTCTTTGAGTCACTGTATTTGTCTATAATAACTCCAGTTGTAGTTTTATCAAATGATGAAGTGTCGTTAGTTTCATCATTTTTGCTTTTAGCTGAAGGAAACCGAGAAGATGTCATTAATATGACCTCAAATACAATATCATTAGTTAAAGAAAAATTACGTACTAATTTTTTATTGAAATAACTAAAAAAACACAAATCTATAGTTTTTATTAAAATAACTAAAAAAGTTTTTGATAGATATTTTCCTGATTTGGTAGATTTTTATAAAATAGATGGTAAGTATTTATTTTCATCAGTGGCAGCCCTGGTTGCGTCTAACCTTTTGACTAGGAGTGTATATATATTACCCAAATATTATTATTTTTTGTTAAATCTCTGTATAAGTCTGTAAGAAAATTTGTTTTTAACCGACTTCCAAAAAAGGAGGAGGTTATCTGTTCGTCGGAATATTTTTTTTTTTTTTTTTTTTATGTATGTTACCGCATAACTTTGGACCACGTCAACCGATAATTCTTTTTGCATCGGAAAGGTAGTGTCTCAGAGGTGGTCCCATACTAATCTGGTTGAGATCCGATCAGTGGATCATGAGATATATATATATATATATATATTTTTTTATATGGGGGTTGAAGTCGGTTTTTTTTCTTGCTAAAAATTACTTGTTGACTAATTTTTTACTTGAAATAAATAAATATTTAGTTTAGTTTAAAAATACTTCGCATAAATAAACACTCTCTTGGTTTTTTTATCTAAATCCTGTAAAACTAATCACATGTTTCTTGCCAAATACCAACAGTGTTGCTTAAGTAGCTAAAAGGAATTTTCCTCGAGTTAAGCGTTCTTTTGCCACTCGTTTAAAAAAAAATGCACCTATAGATATATAGTATAGTTACGGTGACCAGATTTATATGGGCAAAACTCGGGGAAACTCTAAAGCAGCGAATCCGAATATACAATTTTGTTTTTAGAATAAAACGACATAACTTATTTATATTATTATTTAAAACAAAAAACTTAAAAAATGATCAAAAAAATTTTTACGCACATATATACGGAAGCGAGAATGTAAATAGGGAAAATAGCCTTTAGCAAGTTTTGGCGACTCTGCTTTGTTTAAAAAAGTTTATTATTTTTTATGAAAATGTAACTTACCACCTAAAAAAACATGTAAATCAAAATTTCAAACTTTGTTTAACATTTTAAAAAATTCGAAGAATTTTAACAATTGTTTACCAATAAAATTTAGTTTGAAGTAGCTAGGACTTACCGTTGATTTTTTGTCAATTTTTTGTTCGCGCATTTTGTTCCATACAAAGTAAGTCCTAGTCACTTAAAATTTCCACTTTGAATCGAATGGGCTACAGAACTGCATACTCAGAATGGTTCGTAGAAATCTAATTTAAAAGCTCAAATTTTTGATGAAACTGTAGAATTTTGCTAATTTTTGTACATACAAAAAAAAAATAATAATAATAATAGATTGGCGCTTACACATATGTTATTGTTTGGCCGAGCTTCTCCTCCGACTTGTGGCGTGCGCCTTGATGTTGTCATACCAGGCGGAGGGACCTACAGTTTTACTCCGGCTCCGAACGGCGATTGTATTTTTATGAGAAGCTATTTTTCATGGCAGAAATACACAAGAGAAATACAAGAAAACACTTTTTTTTCTAAATTTTTTGCGATGTTGCTTTGACCAAGGCTTGAACCCAGGTGCTGCGGAGTGGAAGCGCGCACTGCTTACCACTACACCATAAACATTAAATAATCGAAAGGGGAATAGCCAAATAATGCTGAAATGTCTTTTCCCTATTTATATTTTCGCCACTGTGTCCTTATATTTTTCATATCCATGATTCTTTGAGGGAATTACTATTATTTATTGTAATTTCACTAAAATCAAGTTAGAATGGTTTCATTAAAAAATCTTAGCAAATCATTACAAACATAACCAAAGATCACAGAAAATAAGGATGCTGGCTATGTTAATGGCTCCCCTATATTCTATGTCGTGTGTGATAACGAAAGTGCTGCCATGCTTTTGCGAAAAATTGTTTTTGGGCCACAGTAAAAGGATACTCTTATTAAATTAATAAAGAAAACACTGAAAAATGGGGACTTAATCTTATCTTATCTTATCTTATCGACGAATGGTCACCGTAAGTATAGTAGTAGTATGTTAATGATATAAATTACATTTATGTACAGCGTTGGGCCCAGTGTTTGTAATATGTAGCCCTGGATTTTGTCCTACACTTCATAGATATGTCTTGGACGTGCCTGGGATTGAGGCTTCTACTATATTCTACTATATATTTGTCTTACCAAACACTTGAATTATGAACCGCAAATTATTTGACAGTGCATTCAACACAACCTACTTTAAACTCAATCAAAACATTTACTTAGAACTGGATTTCAAATGTAAAAGAAGGTCATAAAAATGCATTTAAACTTTAATTTGTTGTTTTTCGGTTGATTTAAGGTTTTAACAAATGTCTTATCCACATGTTTGTTAGTTTTATAAAGAAAATAATTTTTGCACTGAGGTTCACTTTCCCATGGAACCTCTCTTATATAAAAAAA
>NW_023463534.1:0-13571 GCF_013731165.1 Rhagoletis pomonella | reverse complement strand
GGGCTGCACAAGGACTTTTTTCAAGAAAAAAAAAAACATGGCAAGAAACTTAAGATAAATTGGAGCTTTGTGATTTTTTTTTTTATTTGGGGCAAGGTGGCTGGACGGAGTATTTAACTCGTTCACGGTTGAACTGAAGCTTCACAGAAGAGTTTTTGAGTAGGAGTGTCTGCCATTAAAGAAACAGTAGGCACAAAATGAAAGATTTTTATGTTAATACTACAATTTACACATCTACTCTGATAGGTAATAAACAAGTAAGAGAGTATCTGACTTATCTGCCAATTGCGTAGAACGACCTTCAAATTAGATTTATATGGTTACCTGACTACAGTTGCTGTCTGAGTCTGTTTAAATGAAACTTTGAATCGATGGACCTCATGTTGGCTCAAAAAAAGTGGGGTGAAAAATTTAGCATGATCAGTTGCAAGGTCTTTATCACCCATAGATGGCGGCGAAAAGATCTCTTTATAAACAAAAAGCCTCCGCTCTTGCTTCTGATTCTTTTTTTTTGGCTCAGACAGCGATTTCGTTTCATTGCGCTGAGGGGGATGTGATCAGTTAAGGTGAGTTGAGGGGAGTTGAGGTAAATTAAGGTCAGTTTAGGTAAGAGGATGAGAGGGGAGTGTGTTGAAGTGACGGGAATCAAGGTGAATGTAGGTGAGGAAAGTTGAGGTAAGATAAGCTGAGTTGGGGTTAATTGAGTTAGGTTATTGAGTAAGGCCCAGGGGCTAGTTAAGGAATATGTTGAAAATATTCGAAATCGGGCAATAACCATGCCCACCTCCCATATAACGGTAATTTAAGGAAACACAAAAACTGCGATAAATCAGTAACTACTGAAGCAAATTCTCATTAAATCGATTATTGCAATAATCTCTTAGCAGAAAATTAGACTATTTTAAATTTTTGGATAATGGGCGTGGCGCCGCTCCCTTATTAGCCCAAATGTATATCTCGGTAACCGCTTTATCAATTTCTAACAAACCCGGTGCAGTTAATAAACTTGGTACTGAAAAGCGATTCGTTGAAAATTATTAAAATTAGACTTTACAGTCTACGCTTTACGTATAACGGTAAATTTCAGAAATACGAAAAGTCCCATATTTTAATAACTGAGGATGTTAATTTACTATAAATTAATACTTACAACCATCTCTTATCAATAAATATGACTGCTACACACTTTTAGGAATTGGGCGTGGCACCGCCCACTTTATGACTACAATGGTTTATTTTGGTATATATATATCCATATGAAATCGGTGAAAACACCACTGCTTATCATCCAGAAGTAGTTTAGTGAAAGTGAAAGTTGAAGTGATATTTCATACCTGTGCTGGGTATACATATAAAGTTTGTCCGAACTTATAGTTCTTTAGTTATTTATAACAAAATGCCAACATAAAGGCTACTACAATTCTATCAAAATCTCAAGACCATTGCGAGCTTTTTGAACATGACCAATTTTCAAAATAAAAAATAGATCATCACATTTTTAAAATCTATTTACTTCAAGGTTAAAATAAAGTTTCTGTTTTTTTATATGGCAGACAAGCCGTTCATTCGCTCGAAAATTCTAGTACAAGAAAGAGGTGGATTGAGAGCAAATCCTTTGAATATAAACTCTTCGGGAAAATATTTCTGCTCAAAATTATGAAAAAGGAGGCTGCGACTAGAAAAGATCTCCTTTTGGGGTTTTTCTCCTTATTTTAGTCTCTCAGAAGTTAAACATTTTTACATAAGTACTCATTTAAAAAAGATATTCTTGTTGTTTGTTTCAAATAAAAGAAGTCCCAAAAATCATCTGCAAATATCTACTAAATATAAGACGAATCGACAATTGTATCCAAATTAAAATTGGGAAAATATTCCACCAAGTTTTATTTTTCTCCATATAACTAAGGGCCATCCTAATATACATACCTCACGAAAGTAGGATTGTCAAAACAACTACCCTTTTATTCCTTTTATGTTGTGATGTAGATGTACTGGCAAAGTTAAAATGCTTCAAGAATTGTTTAAAGAAAATATAGCGGAGTATGATTGAATAATTTAAAAAAAAAACCATGCTAAGTAAAAGTTTTTTTCTGATTTTAAAATTTTTGTCATGCTGCTTTTAAAACAGTTGACACATAATTACTAAACCGTTATGAGTAGCAGACCATTTAATTACCTCAATAGACAAGATACTATCAAATATATGAATATTCATTTCTAACACCCAAAAAGGAAAAAATATGCTTGAAACATTTAGTACTGACGCGTGTTCGGCATGTAAAACAAAAGACTTAAGCAACAAACTTATTACTACGCGCACAGCAGACACGCAATGCCAGACGAAGACAAGTAAAATAAAGCTGCTTGCTGCAGAAGATGAACAGCAGATGAAGAAGCGCCAAATGTACAAAAGCAATAAAATATAAAATTATCCATTTAGTGGCAATATTTTCTTTATTATTTGCTTTGAGCGCCACAACTTAAGCCAAACGAAGCCCAGCTGCAGGCTACATACGACAGTTGAGACAGACAGTTGAGTTGCACAGTGGGAAAGGCAGAGGGAGCGCCAGCAGCACTATGACCAGCAGATATCAGCAACATTATCAAATCAATAAAATTCTCACTCGCTTACGTGCCAAAGTGCAACTGGCAGCGCGATTCCTGCTATGGCGCTTCAGCATCCGGCGTTCAGCCATAAAAAGCGACAATAAATTCAAATAAATTACAAAGCTGACGCAAATGCCTCGCTGCGCATGGCATGCATGCATATGCTTTTACATAAAAATGGGTACATATATACATATACATACGTCACATATGTATGTATGCATTTATGTATGAAGATATGCGCATGCGTACGTGCAAGCACACGCAAACAAATCGCTGCTGCTAGTTGCTATGGGAGACGTGCAGCTGCTGCTGCTGAGGCAGATGTGCGCGGCATGCCACAATCAAGCGCGCCGCACACGAATGATTAGTGATCAGCTTGCATATGTAGTGCATGTGTATGTGTGCCTATAAATACTAGATAGACTTGCATATGAATTGTGTGTATTTTACATGAGCGTGCTCGCAAGGCTTTCAATACTGGCAATAATTATTGCGTGACTTTTTCAAATGTGCCGCTGCCGCTGATGCCACCGCAACCAACCAAAGCCACAAGCATACATACGTGTAAATAAGTACAAGTCGTCACCGCAGCAACATAACAATTGAAGTATGGCATAGCATGCGGTTTAACAAGCGGCATTTGGGTAGCAGTTAAGCATCGTTGGCGCGCAAAAGCGCGGAAATCTTCCATAAAGATGCGTGCATGCAAAGAAATGTTACTTGAGCGTTTCGCTGCCAACAATCGTCCGATTAAAGTTGTAACAGGCGGACAAAAATGCCGCCCGCCAGCTGTGCGAGTTGACAGAGGCCGGCAATCGACAGTCGGCTGAAGCTAGTAGCAAAAGACCGCACGGCAGCAGCAACAGCTCCACCATATTTCATATATGTATGTATGTATGTATGTTGGCACCATAAGCCACAAACACACGTGAAAATGTGGTTGCATGAAAAGCTTTGCGGAGAGAAAAAATTAAGGCTAAATGAAAATATGCAATGAAAAGCAAACAACACCATGTTGTGGTAATTAAAAATCTGTTAAACAAGCGACATTTACTCCCGTATATTTGTGTGTTTAAAGGCACGTACAGTGACTCAAACAAGTGAACGCGTGTGGATTTTTTTAAATATTCGTTATAATTTTCGTCATTTTTTTTAATATTATTCTATCAAAATACTGTCTAAGCTTTAACCTAACCTATATAAATCACAATTTAAACTTTATAAAAAAATTAAAAAAAAATTTAAAAAATGTTCATCAAAATTTAATTTTATTAATCTGAATCATTAAAAAAATTTTTGGTGTGCAAAGTTCAAAACTCCAACCGCCTAAAAAATCCCGTTGATTTTTGAATTTTTTTTTTAAGTCTGCGTGTTTTTTATATATCAAGTGCAATTTACAACAACTGGCGGCACTTTTTTGAAATTTTGTTGTTTATTATTATTCCGCATTTTATTTCATAAGAAATTCATGCGCATATATGGAAAAAAGCGCAAAACTCTTTCACCAAAAAAAATAATTAGTTCCCAAAAATCAACGGGATTTTTTTGCCATTTGAAACATCCACTTTATTAGACGAAAATTGTATGGGCACAAACCTCCATACCTAAAAATGTTCTAAAGATTCAGATTTAAAAGTAGAAATTTTCAAAAATATTTGTTGAATATATAGATAGATTTTTTATAAAGTTTGAAACTGAGATTTGTATGGGTTTGGTTAAAACCTGGACAATATTTTTATAGAATAATACAAAAACAATCTTACTCGAAAAACATTATGAATATTAAAAAAAATCAACACGTGCACACTTGTTTGAGTCACTGTATGTATGTGCTATATGAGTGAGCATATCAAACGCTAACCCATTTCCATTTGACCTGAAATATATGACGCTAATTCACATTGGCCCGCTGACTATTTTACTGCTAATTGTAGCCATTTAGCAAGCTTTTTGTTATATTGATTGACTATTTGTCCTCATACATACATATTTAGTTGCTTACCTGAAGAGAATTTAAGTAGTTCTTGATAGTCTCGATCTCTTTTGCGCATTGCTTTTGAAAGCCAGATAAATATTTTCTGAAAAAAAAAAACGAAATTAAAAAGATCGATATTAAGTGTATGATTTAAAAAAAAAAATGTTATGAGATCCCTCAAAAATATATACAGACTCATAAATGTGTTTGTAGTAATACTTTAATATAACCTTTAATGTAATATATGGGTTTCGCCATGTCAAATCGATTAATGATTGGGATCGACCATTTTTGATTTGCATAAAGTTTGATCAGCACTTTTATTATATCAACTCTTAAAATATTTCTCTTTCCCAAAGTTCAAAATTTCACAATTTCCTGGAGTTTGAAAGTTTAATTTTGATTATCTCAAAATCTATTATAGCTATATATGATATTTGGGAATATATATTAAAAAATATATATTTTTAAAAAAATAGGAAAAAGTAAAAACTTTCAAATTTAAAAATTGTAAAAGCAAAAACATATAAATTCTTTAGGCCAAGGTAGTGTTATTTTCACAACAATATAAATAGGCATGTCTAATATTATATATACATCTGTCGGCTTTATCTTCTTTATTTTCATACAGTTCAGAGAATTTATTTTTACTTTTGTATTTACACAAATACGAGTGTTCGTACGGACAGTTGTATTTATACATACATAAGTGAGTAACGTAACCGCCGATTGTGCGTAAGTCAAGTGCAAAATTTCCTTATTTGTATAAACATGTAAGTGTTAAGTTATGCATGGCATGTTTGATTATGCTGCATGTGCTACTAAGCAGAAATGCTGAGACTTCCTGTTGCTGCTGCTTTCTCACACTTAATCTTATTGAATTGTCTAGGATTGGAAGGTAATTTTTATAAATATATTTACTATTGTACAAATAAAATATACAAGTAATTAACGCTAGTGTGCCCAACCAAGTACCCGGGTACCCATCGACACATATTGCCTCAAGTAACATTTTTCTTGGAAACAATTATTAAATTTAAAATGTATTAATAAAAAAAAAGGTATAATAAATAATATTGTTTTTTAATTGTTTTAATGCTCTCATCCCCTAGAACTATTCCATATCGAAAGAAATTATACCCCTATTATTTATTTGGAAATCAAAACAATATTTAGAGGTCGCTCAAAGCGTTCAAAGTTTTCCATGTATCTTGATATGGGTAAAAAACAACATTTCGTATAAATTGTAAAGTATTCTTGAAATTCAATATTTTTCGATCGGAAAACTGTGGTTCTCTTCAGAAGACTTGCAACAACAACACCAAATTAATTATTTAACCATTTATTTTGCATTTTCTGGGGGTTTTGGCGGACCTATAAAATATAGTTGCTATGAAAAAATGGTTAAATAAATAATTGCTTATTATTGTTAGAAGTGTCCACATGAGAAACAGAGTTTTCGAATCGAAATATATTAATTTTAAAGAATTCTATACCATTTCTAAGAAAAGTTGTATTTTTTCCATATAAAATACCTCTAAATATTTTTGATTTCTAACTAAAAAAAATAAGGGTATATTTTTTTTTTTGGTACATAGGAGGTGAGAGCATAAAAATTCGGACGTTACTTTTTCACGCGGCCATGGGTGTATGAATATGAAAAAGGTAAAAGGTATTCCATGACATTTTAATTGTAGAAGTTGATCAAAGCGTACATTTATTCACTTTCATTGTAGTGGCTGTGATTCAATTTAAATTTGTCCCTTATTAATAAACAGAAAGAAACATCAAGCGAATGCAATTTGAAGAAATTCATTAGAAAAATGTTAACGAAAAACTTTTCAACGATAAAGCGATGGATCATCAATAAAAACAAAACCAATCGCAGCTGCAACTAAAACAAAGTAATTAAGATTAGCAATACATATATGTAGGTACAGTATATTTTGCTTTGCTGCCTTTATGCTTAAGTACACATTTAAGATACCTACCCCAAAATGCGCATCTGAGACATTATCTTTAACATTTATAATGAAACTGCTCCGATAGATGCATTCAAAATACCTGCACATTGGCGATAGCTGCCTTAAAAATTGTGCAACTAGTATGAATTATCAAAGAAATTATTACGTTTACCTGCACTGGCCTACAATTACCTAATTTTACAAGCTTTTATTTATTTTACTCATATCGCAGAACAACGGAAATGGCTATCAATTTTTGCAGTTATATAGATAATAAGATACCATTCGAAAATAAATGTCGCTTGCATTATTTTCTACGTGATAAGTGCTTCTCCATTATTTGGTTTCATAGGGATTCGGATACCTTCCTCATTGAAGTAGTAAAGAAAATTCGCTTAAGTGCCTTTTTCGGTTAGGTGCACAAGTTTTTCGTGCAAAGAAGGATGTTCAGCTAAGCAAAATATACTGTACATACTCCCAAGTACCTATGTATGTACGTACGTTTGTGAGTTTCACTGTAATGATGCGTGGCCTAAGCAACAAACGAGCCGACCAATTGCAATTACAACAATGAAAACAACAACAACATGTTCAAACTAAACACCGAAGATGCTTTAATTGCCATGTTTGCTGTTGGTGCTGCAGCGTCTGTTTGCTGATCGCTTACAAACGAGCTGGCTGCGTGCTTCGTCGCAATGAGCGAAAATGAAAAAAAAAAAATGGAAATAGAAATTCACATGCGTCGCGCGCACATTCATATACACGAACATACATACGTATATACGCCAGCAATGGCGGCAGCAATGTTGCAACGCTGTAACGGCAATGTTTCACAGCGATTTTGTTTGGGAAATTCGGGAATTAATTAGCTGACGTGTGATGGTACTTGGCTAGACTTGGTTGGGTAAACTGAAAGTTTTTTTTTCATATTTTTATCTTCAGCTCGTTTGTTTTTAATTAAATTTTACGCACATTTAATTGCGATGCGTAACCAACTGAAATGAAATTTGTTCGAATGCACGCAACGACACTTTTATTTTTTGTATGAAAATGGTAAAGGAAGCCCGTAAAGTTTTGGCGACTCCTGAATTAGTGAATGTGAATAGAAATTTAAAGAAAATTTTAAAGACAAATGTACGTACAGCAAACGCTAAAAAATATTGAGTTATGTAATACGTGTAGGTAAAAAATGGATTCAAAGTCATATGTACATATGTATGTATATATTAATACGCTAACATGAAGTAGAGGTTGTACTGTACCAATTCCGAAATCAAAAATTGTTTCGTATATCTCATTTGAATGCACGAGACTAATACGAAGATGATTACGAACACGAATTTGAAGACGAAGACGAGCACGAAGACCAACACGAAGAATATATGAAGGCAAATACAAATAAGAAGATGAAAATGAATAAAAATTCTACGGCATATATTAACACAAATACGAACCTGAATATGAAGACGAACAGGAAGAGGAATATAAAGGCGAACACTAATAAGGGGATGAAAAAGAAGACAAATACGAAAGCATATAAAACCACCAATACGAACCCGAATGTGAATACGAATATGAATATTTAGACGAATAAAAATACGAAGACGAAGACGAGTTTGAGGTCGAATGCGAATGTGTAGACCAATCGAAGGCGAATATGAAGACGAACTAAAATATAGGTATATAATTCAAATGAAGACGAGCATGAAGGCAAATACGAAGACGTATATCAAGATGAGAACGAGATCACATACGAATACGAAGATGAAAGGAAGACTTATACGAAGGCGAATACGACTATGAGTACGATGACTAAAACAAAAACGATTGAGAATATGAAGAGGAGTTGAATTTAATGTCGAATATGACGACGTAATAATGTCGCGTGATTTTTAAGTAGTCAAAACATATTTAAACAAAAATTAAATTGATTTCTGAATTCAAAGTTGTATGAAATCCTAAATAATATAATAATTTATTTAGCGAATCAAATTACGATTAGTTGTGATTTCATTCGTTGGACAGATAAGAAATACAATTTGTTTGTTATTTGACCTTCCCTCCAAATAAAAAACCAACGACGGGGTAGAAAATAAATACCAATACGACAACAAATGTCAAATCGAATACGAATACTAGTATGAATACATTCCAAACACGACCAAAATATACACGAACATTAGTGTGAAGGACTATTACGAAGACTGATACCTACATATTTGAAGTAAGTGACTAAAACGGAGACGAAAAAAATTTTCGGTACCCTTACAAAAACAAGAAAACCCAGTAACTGGCACTGCTTTTATATTTAGAAATGCGTTAGAGAAATTGCAAAGGGGCCTCGCGACAATGCCAATTCAATTCATATGTATTTAGTAGTAATTAAACAATTTCAGCTTCTCCCAGACTAATTTAAATATTTAATTGAAACTGCTTATTTGAATTAGCTTAATTATGACACCCTCACCAACAAATTTCATTGAGTGCTAGCCCCGGCATGATCACAGCAGATACATACATAATAAACAATTATTAATAGTCAAGTTTGAGTACAAATGCGTGTTTAAAGTGTAGCAGTTTTGTTTATGAAGTCACACTTTCGTAATAAATATGTTTGTTGTACATATTATACACAGTTGTGCGTATGATTTCTAAACAAAAAAAAAAACAAAAAATACCCACACACACACATTAGTTCCAATTACATGCAACTGCCTACTACTCGTACTAAGCAGATTACCTTGTTATTGCGTCAATTAAAATTTGTATGCCTAAAGTCAAGTATTATAGGTTGTCATTAGCAGTTGTAATGAAAATATAATTTATCGTCAACCGGTTTTTTTTTAAGTAAAAACAAACTAATTGGTTTCGTGTTTTTTTTCTATGGTTTCCCATTTTTTATTCGTATTTGAACACAAAAAATTAATAGGAAGAATTGAATCACCGCTGGGAAAACTACAAAGCAGCAAAATAAATTTATAAGTCAATTTAGAAGTCCGAAACGTATTCTTGGCGACTCGCAGAGAATTTCGCTAACTTTTCATGTTCAGACGCATCTTTTCGAAAGGTTCTGCTTCCTTGGGGTATTTAAGCTTGACTTTTCTTGGGTAGTGGGCCCTTTTAGCTATTCAGGGTCTGCCCAATACTTATAGACTTTGGAGATGTCATGAGGTACGCCTGTTCCTGTTCAAAATAGTTCTCTACGTGGTGTGAAGATAGGAATAGTTTTGAGATTGGTCACGGCGGAATTTATACCAAACACAGATAGAGCTCTCATCTCTTCTAAGGATTTCAAACCCTAGCGAGGCTTATTTATTTAAAAATTATAGCTAGTGTTCCTCAAGACTGCCCGTTACGTGCAAAATATGCTACACAAAGGCTAGCGCAGTCCAAATTTCCCTATACATGGAAATTTCTCGACATCGAAGGGATTTTTTGTAATTTCCTGCCTTAGCTAAGCAACTGCTAAGCTCGAGGTCGAGAACGGCGTGCTCTGCTACGTAACTGTGCTGAGGAAAAAAAATATTAAATCCAATTAGAAACCTAATTTATCTTACTATAAACGTCATATTGGTAAATATTCAATTGAATTACGCACATATTTAAATGACCGCGTTCGTTCTGAAACAGCATCCGTGAAGTGAATAATCAAGATAAAAACAAAAAAATATATACAAAAAAGCATAATAAGCAAATGGATGTATATAATTGACAACAACAACCACGCTGTCGAGCTTAAATAGAGGCAAATCAGCTGCACTTGATAGTAGTTGGTTGAATAAAGAAAATGAATTAGCATCAAGAGTTTACGGGATGTACATAGCTCAGTGATTAACGCTTCTGACTTTGAACATCGAATTCGCAGGTTCGATCCCTGCTGAAGTCTAGAAAGAAGAAGTCTGATGAGGAGATGTGGTGATTTCCGAAATAGCTGCTATAACTTCCACCGCTTAGACTTTGTTGATTTTTCAATTTTTCCTAATAAACAATCGTGTAAGAAAGCTCAATAAAAATATTAAAAATATATATATTTAATTTGCATGCTGCCTACGGTGGAATTCGGACCCTGACCCTCTCTGGATAGCAACAAATTGTAGCAAGCATCTTTCCGCGATCAGCTACATCCATATATATATATATATATTTAAATGCGCTTTAAAATGTTGAATTTCCATCAATACCACCACAGCACACGATTTGCATGGATAAACGTTTACTATGTATGTACGTGCATGTTGTCACCGCTCTGCATGCTTGGTACCAGAGTGGCCGGATTTGGCGATTTCGCGCCAATTTGGAGTTTTTTTATATTTGCGCGTAAAAATTTAGGAAATCGCCATTGGCGATTTTTGGCGATTTTTTCCCTTCAAATAAGTTTTCCAAAAATATACAAAACTTAGTTTTCCACGATAATTTTACAGAAGAGGATAATAACCTGCGTGATAAACTTGACTTAAGAAGCATATTAAAAGACTGTCAAAAATGTTTCAATGTTGGTCTTTTTATATGTTTTTTCGCAATTCTAAAAGAGTAGCTTTTCATGAAATTAAGTAGCTACATCAGGTGCCAGCGTCTTAGGCACCGTGTTAAAACATGTTTTTACTACATTTGTAGCTAGGAAGTAGATGTCTACCAAATACAGACCTGCGTAAAGTGGCGTGACGAGCAGTAACCAGATCAGCTATCAAGTATTTTGCTTGTTTCTCCACTGAGTCGTAGGCTTAGAACCTTCTATCTCATTGTGGATTGAAAGTTTGTTTAAGACACAGGAACGTTTTTAGATTCAACAGGCAGACAAACAGAGGCCTACCGAAAGATGCTGTATCCTCACTAGTAACAAGGATATTAACGGTCAACAAATTACTAAACGAATTCTTAAGGAACCCCAAAATAGTGGCGTATGCAGACAACATAGCCATAGTAGTAACACGGAAGTACCTAGATATTACTCATAATGTATTGGAAAGTGTCGTGAAAGTCACTTAAAAATTGGTACCTCAAGCGGGGCTTGGGGTTAACGTAAACAAAACGGACCTGGTATTCTTCACACGAATATATATATAAGTTCTCAGTTTGGACAACCCCGCGATCCGCCAATTGAAGACCACACAAATTATCTCGGAGTAGTCTTGGGTATTAAGCTGCAGTGAGGGCGCAGTATAGAGGAAATGGTGAAGAATAGGGCATATTAACGTATTCGATTGATGGCTATAGGCGAATTCAATTACGGAAACTTTGAGCACAGTAAATTGAGGCGAGATGCAGAGGCAGCATGGATTATATTGCGCGATTGAGAAGGAGGTATGGCGCAAGGGAATGAGACCTAGCTGTAGGTTTCTAAACATTTTCACGGATGGCAGAAGAACGGTAACGGAAGTATGTGTCGGAGTATACGGCCTGAAAGTGAACGTCAGGTGGGCATTAAGGTTACCTGAACAGTGCATCATATTTCAAGCAAAAGTTATCTCATATAGTATCTCATCTAAAAATGTTCTTCGTAGCCGGTGGCCTGTGTCAGACTAGCCCAAAACAGTAGGCTACGTATCTATTGGGTAACCAGCCACAAAGCATTAGAGGACAATGAAGTAGCAGATTAAAATGCCTAGAGCGCCAAACAATGTGCTTTTTGAATACTCCATGCGAATTAATCGTAGCGCTTTCGACAAAAGCAAAATTTTGATATGAAACAAAATGGTTTCGAAAGCTAATTTTATTTCCTTTCACGGAAAAATACTGACATTGACTCACACTCACATCTTGATCTGAAAAACATTGGTCAAAAACCTTCGAAAATTTAACACCTCAATTTAAGAAATGCATTTTATTGCATTTTTTTTATTTGCAGCCGCACACAATTTTATATCACTCGCTGTGATGTCAAGTGTCAAGTACGCTGTAGTGCTATCCAAGATATTTAATTTGAGCGAAGGTAGAAGTCTCTAGGCCCTTTGAGAGCCAAATTATAACGATTCTGAAGATTAAAAATCTGAAAAGTAGAGCTAAAATTGGCACTGAAATTCGCAAAAGCATTTTAATCCTTTGTAATGTCTACGAACTCCAACTGCCAGATTAATCAAACCTCCCTCTCTATTAAGCCGATTTTCTTGAGCCAGTTAATGTTAAGTTTCGGCTACAATGTAAAGAAAATCACGATGGGTGCAGCCAAGAACACTTTCGGCCAGTATTGGATCCTTTTTCATTGCATTATTTTAAAGGACTTTTTTTTTTGCAAAATTGTTTTTGAGCGTTTTGTGGAAGTAAAACGAATGATCTAAGTATGCAAATTACAAGCATTTTTTTACTTACATACATAGGCATGCCTGACTCTGAAAATACTCTGTATGATTCAGGCTTACAACTCACGCACTCACGCTCGGCCAATTGTCAGCTCAGCTACACAAAAGCAACGAAAGAATAAATGTATATGCTTATTAAGTCGCCGACATCATTGATGCACTTTTAACTACATATTTGTTTACTTATCAAATATACGCATGTAGTATCTGAGCTCATAAAAACGCAACAGCAACAAAAATCAACAAATAATCAAATCCAAAATGATTGCAAACAGCTCACGCATTTAAAATCATAAACGATATCGTGATGTCGCTTATCGAACGAAGTAAATACCTACCAGCGTCCCTCCGGCAGTGTGTCTTGCTTGTTGCAACCCCTCTAACATTCCCTCGCTAACTAGCTCGCGCCCACTTTGCATCGCTTGGTATCTCTATTGGCTGTCATTAAAAGATCAATTAATAGGAATACAAAAATTCTAGATCAAGGTGACTTAAATCAAAACAAAATGCAACGGCAACACCAGCGGCATTATACTGACTGGTGCGCGCACAAGTGCCAAGTGCGTACAACAGTGCGTATGTGTAACCTGTAACGAGGCGGATTTACTAAAGCACGCATACGCTTACATACATACATACATACGAGTACATACACGCAATCGTATTTTAACGTCGGCTGCGTTATTTGCTTTAATTATGCATTTTCTGTTTATTGCTTTGTTTATG
>NW_023463533.1:0-13574 GCF_013731165.1 Rhagoletis pomonella | reverse complement strand
TGACCATGAAAAAATCAACACATACCTTGATTGAAAAAACCATTGTGCTTTTGGCTCGTTATATCTCGGGTTCTAATGATCGTAGACGTAACGTAATTTTAAAGCTAAGAAACGGGCTTAACCTTTCTATACATAAGAGGGTCAAGATTGTCCTAAAGCTAACTTTGCTATTAACAGTTAAAACTTTTTGAATTTAATTTGCATAGTGAAGACCAGTAAATTAGGGATTTAAAATTATACCATAGTAATCCTTGTTTAATTCTCTATAAAAAACGTGGTTCAAAAAAATTAACGTTTTTCAAGAACTATTTTTAAAATATATTTCTTTATGATGAGATGGCTTATTTTGTGAGAATAAATAATTATTTGTAATTTTTTTTTCGAAAACTTATGTTAAGATATATTTGGTAAAGTGTTAAACATCGGGTTTTTGCAAAAAGTAAAATTTTATTGCGGATACCGATAGAATACCTATCCAGATATAATATTTGTATGGTAAAATTTTTACAAAAGGTTTTAATGTAGCCACGCCCATTTCTAGAATATTCTATATATGGACAAACATACACACGAAGACTAATATGAAGACGAAAACGAATAGGAAGACTACTACGAAGAGGAAGACTAGGATAAGAGAATTCCCACGACAGTCGGTTCTACGTACCGCAGTGACTCGGATTTTACCCGACCAAGGACTGTTGTTTCGGCGATCTAACCCTGTTTAGGTCGGTGAAATATCTCAGACGTTGTTCGTCCATAGGGCTACATCTGCTACGTACTCTTCTGCTCAGGGCTGGCATCGAGTCAAATCCTGGGTCAGAAACTTACACCTCCAGTGTATGCAGAGACGACTACACCACAACTCTACCTCAGTCAAGCGCAACGATTGCAATGGGTGGAGTCACCTCAGAGTCTGCTCAGGCCTACGTACTCACCGGCAGTGGACCACATCATTTGTGGCTCCCTCCTGCTCAAACAGAACTGCCTCCACGGCAAACCCCAGTCCGCCTGAGCAGTTCAATACAAACACCACATCACCACAACATAATAGATCACACCACAATCACGACATATAACAGACACAGCCGCAATACCACCCACACGCCGCCGCCAACAACTCCTGGTTCCTCAAACAATCTGCACGGTATTTCAGTCCAGGATATTCCGTAATGTGACTTCGGTCAAGTGCAACACCTGCCTTGGCTGGTCTGTGCACCAAGCGAGGTTGGACGAGGAATTTCGAGGGACCGTCTTGCGCTGCACGGTCGCAAACCCCGCTCAATCTGTAAATGGCTACTCCCGTTGTTCAAGACATCTGGAAGACGGGGGGAGGGTCCCACTGCTCAAACCGGGGAAACCAGCCAACAAAGGAGAGTCTTATCGCCCGATAACACTCCTTTTCCCGGTAGCAAATACAGGTGGCCTAAACTGCAACCCCCCCTGTGATAAAACTATCTTAGTGGCGTTGGATCTGTCAAATGCGTTTGATACCGTCAGTCACTCCAAGTTACTAGAAGACATATATGCGATATCTCTCCCACAGAGACTCAAACGGTAGTCGGCAAATTATCTGAGTGGTCAACACTCGTCGGCAATGTTTAGAGGAAAATCGAGAAAACCTAGAGAAACAAAACAGGGACTAAGTCAAGAATAAGCTGTGTAAAACCTAGGCTAACTTTTGACTTAAGTCCAAAAAATGGCTAAACTAAGTTAAGTTGAGTTGGAGAAACCAGCCCATAGAAACGTGGATGGCTATGTACAAGGCAATTGGCCGGCCCGTTCTGAACTATGAAACGCCTGTGTAGTCGGCGGTAGTAGCATCCAGTGAATGAAGCTGCAGATCTGCCAAAACACGGCACTCAGGACCGCGATGCCTTTTAATGTCGCCAGAACATCGCCTGCAGGACGAGGCCCATATTGTCCCCATTAAGGAGCACAACACAATTCTCTGCAAAAAGTTTGTAGTTAGGAGCCACAGACGTGGTTACCCAATAGACAACTGCCTGCAGAAGATCCCTCGCCCAGGCACGTCAGGAGGCATCTCTACGAACTGACGGACGAAGTCCAGAGGTTCATCAAACAACCGCTGGACCCGCGGCTTGTCGACAGGCCGTGAACGGCATTCACAGAGAGGCAGTCTCAAGTTATATAGCCTCTCGACCTGTGAATGCCGTTCTGGGCACACAACCACCAGACGTGGACGAGGCAAAGCTTTGTCTGCCTCGGGAGACTCGGACCGCAATAGAACAACTGCGCTCTGTTTACTACAGCAAGTTGAACTCATACCTGAGCAGAATAAATGGAGATGTGCTAAATGAATGCCCGGCATGAGGAGAGACGCCCCATGATTCACAGCATCTCTTCGCATGCCCCCTGAACCCCATCTATAATCACGCCCCTGTCCCTATGGACAGACCCCATAGAGGCTGCAATTTTACTGGGGTTACCGCTAGTAGAGCTTGACGACAACGATTGAGCGACAACCAGATCAGGGCGGGGTTGTTGTAGGAGCTACAACAACAACAACGAGAAGAAGTTCTATCTAAGATGCGATCCAGTAGGAGTCCGGACTAGTAGGAAATAGTCAGATTTTACTGGAAATCGATTCCGTACTCGGTTCTCTGACTATCGAGAGGACAAAAAAGAGAGTAAGTAAGGTCCTCTCTCTGTCAGAAGTTACCAGATTAAGTCGGAAAATTTTTTGCTGGTAAATTCTGGTAAATGTGTTAAACGATCAGCTGTAGTGTGTTTGGCAACCAAATTGTAAACAAAAGAAAATTACACTCCGCTAATTCCTGTTGAAAAGTATTTAATTACTTGTTTAAGTGGATTCTTATGAATTTTAAAATATTTTTGGTTATGTACATGTGTGAGCTGAGTGTGTTTACATACAAAATAAGCAGAAATTTTCAACTAAAATTTTGAGGTTATGTTGAAGTTGACAGAAGTTAACATTTTTTACTAAAAAGCGGTCCCATACACTTCAATGTTGAGCTGCCTTTACATGAGGAGATTTTTCGGCAGGCGATAATCGGATGCAAAAGTTGACTTGCTGTCTACTTTGAAAGGAAGCGATTTTTGAATTACTATTTAAACGAGCGATTTTTCCAGAGCAATGTTTAATCGCCTCATGTAAAGACAGCTTAACTCTCTCGCTTTGAGCGGATTTTTATTTTTTGACAGTTTTGCTAGTTAGACCGAGAAATATGGGATAGCACCTCGAGCATGGCTCACAAACATAAAAAAAACAAATTTACGAAAGAAATTTTCTGGCAACACTAACATATTATCAGCTGGCGAATGTTTAATTTTAACCTCAATATGTAAATATATTTTTAAACCATAGCTACTATAAGTGAGCGCTATACATTTTTTTGGTTCAATTAATAAAGTTTTGAATATCTTCGACTTTTCATCACTGAGAATGCAATATTTTAAAGTTAAGCCATTTATTAAGCGTTTACGAAAGGAGTGAAGAACATAGCAACAATGATACCAATGGGAACCATCAACTGGTTGTTTGTGTGTGGGCTGGCGTTCTGCATGGGGGGGAGTAGTGGTTTTGAGTTTTATGCCGCTGAGCTCAGGTAATTCCAAATACATACATACATGGATTTGATTTAAATTTGCAATTACACAAGCATGCTCTTTTTGTAGATTGCATATGTCCACTGAGCCGTGGACGTACCAAGGCTAGTTCGGAACTCAATAAAGTGCCTGTTGGTGTTCAAGAATCTGCGCCGAAATCCATTCATAAATTAGCAGTACTAGTGCCGTTTCGAGATCGCTTCGAGGAGTTACTTCAATTCGTGCCACATATGACAAAGTTCCTTCAACGACAAGGCATTGAACACAAAATCTTTCTACTTAATCAAATCGATCGATACCGCTTTAATCGTGCCTCCCTTATAAATGTCGGTTTCCGATTCACGAGTGAAGTCTACGACTATATTGCCATGCATGATGTAGACTTATTGCCTATGAATGATGCATTGATTTACAAATATCCCAGCGATGCGGGTCCACATCATATAGCTGCACCTGAGTTACACCCGAAGTATCACTATGAAACGTTTGTCGGTGGAATATTACTTGTGCGTTGTGAACATTTCGAACAAGTCAACGGTATGTCAAATAAGTACTGGGGATGGGGCTTAGAGGATGACGAGTTTTACGTTCGCATTAGAGATGCAGGTTTAAGAGTCACACGGCCGGAAAATATTAAAACTGGTGTAAATGACACATTTACGTATGTTTTGTAAAAACCTTAAGATCAATAATTTATTAATATTTTTGTATCCTTGCAGTCATATACACAATCGCTATCACCGCAAGCGTGACACCCAGAAATGTTATAACCAGAAGGAGATAACTAGAAAACGTGACCGACAAACTGGTCTTAATACGCTGAAATATAAAATATCAAAAATACAGGAAATGTCTATCGATGGAATTTCCATAACAGTTTTAAACATTTTGCTCGAATGCGACTTGGCAGACACCCCTTGGTGCGACTGCTCTGGTAATGCTGCAGTTGCTTCTGCTGTGTCAACTTGATTTGCTTTTAAATCGACTGTGCTATGAATTAGTAATAAAGTTCTTGTCTAGGTTTTATGTATCTTAATTTTAATATTTTACGTACTATGTTATAGTTCCTTAGTTCAATAAAAAATGTTATAAGCTTTTACAGAAAAAATGGGTAAAGATATTTTTAGTTTAATATACGTGCACCATGCCGTACAAGAATGTCCAGAAGAGCACATAAGTGCATAGGCCGCCCATAAAGTTATTAGTCAAAAGACTCTGACGATTGATGAAAAATTTGCGCCACTGAGTACCTGATTTCGCCAAAACCAAGAGCCACAATACGAAGACGGACACAAAATAGAAGAGGAAACCAAGCAAACCGTTGAGCCCCAGAATGCCTAGAATTAATTTATTCGCTATATATATGTGCAAATTTAGCAAATAAATTGTATGAACACCTACCGGCAGCGCAGCCGGACAAAGCAGCCATTGAAGTGCGGCAGTACTCCACGGCAGATATATTTCCGCGTATGGCGGCTTCACTATAAGCGACAATCTCACCCGCTTTGTTATTTAATTTGTTACTCATATTTAAAGGATTATTTACTAGAAATTATTAGCAAACTAGTGGAATATAGCTAATTGAAAAATAAGCAAATGTCAGTGCACAGCTGTTTTAATATTCGATCATTTATTTAATCGATGAAATTTTTAGAAAGAAATCGATTGCAAGAAATTTGTTAGGTTGGTTTCAGAGGTTATTAGTTTTAAAATTAAATTTTTATTTAAACTCTGTTCAGCATTATATAAATTTTCATTTGAATAACTTTGCATACTGCTCAACGATTTCGCATTAATAACTAAATAAATGAATAAATTATCGCATAACGAAACTGCGTGTGCCAACTCACTTTAGTCGGTGTGCTTACTAAACACAGCCCGTTGATGTAGGTCGATTAAATTCCGATTGTTAGATTCGAGTACAAGAAAGCGATGAATAGTTATACATTTCCGCTCAAAATTACTTTATAAGATTGCAGATTTAATCAAGCACAAATGTTTTTAACGAGGCATTTATTTACATAATATACTAATGTACTAAAAGGAATTGTTTGCTGTTTGTGTTGTCGTATTATTGCTAAAATAGGAACTCGGTAGTAGATTTCCAGCTTGAAGGCATTTTTCATCGGAAGCACTTCCGGTTTTATTAGATTACAGAGCTAATAAAACTATGGAAATCTTGTATTTTACCAAAATAAGTGTATATAGTTAAGTTAGTTAGTTTCAATCACAACAAATTTTGAGCTCCCGCAAAGTCCAGTGGACACTTTTTTCATTGCAAATTACTTAAGTTTGTTTTAAAACTTCATTAAAATAAGTAATTTTAACATTACTTAGCACGGTTGGCTTTGCATTTGTTTACACAAGCAATATAGAGGAAGTTGTTTTATATATCCAGAAAATTTTCATAAAACGAACCTGACATCTTTGGGCATTTATGTAGCATATACCCATATTCATAAATATGCATGTATACATGAGCAACAATTCTATTGAAATTTAAGACAAAATATCATGTGATATTAGGAAAACTTGTAAATGTTTTATAAATAAAATTCTGAGGCCAGTCAAACAGACTGACTCATTTCTTACTCTTTTTGGTGTAATAAATTGTGACTTGAATATAAGTAAAAAAGTTCACGTAGAAGTAAAAGTTTATTAAAAATCAGAATTATAAAGTACATTTGCATTTAAGACTCAGAAAAGCGTCCAATATGACTCCTTCTAAGAAGGGAAATATGCTGTTTTAAGACACTTTTTCACCTCATAACGAGGATTACGATTCAGAATTCTGAAACTTTAAGGACTTTAAAATGGGTCCGAATGCTTACAATGAAATTTAAAAATGGAATTACAAAGAAACCTGTAAGTTTTATACATGCCGCTAAAATGTGATCGATGTATTTCTCTGAATGAATTGCCGTAAGCATTTGTGAAGATAAAATTACCTAACTCGACTGGATTAAGCCCGGTCAAGAAATATTAACACCATTCCTTTATCAAAAAAAAGGAAACGATTGGTCAGAATTGTAAGAAAATATTAATTTATCACATTATCTTACCAAATTATTTGAAAAAATCTGTTTCGCGCTTTGCGATATAAACAACCATTAGATCTCCCGTTTATGAAACTTGTGAGTTTTTGCAAATTTTGGGTTCGCATACCTGTTTCTTTTTTATGTTTGAAGAAAAACAAAAGTTTTTACATTTCATACAATAATTTATTATCGTCTTTTATTTGGAACAAAATATAAAAAATTATTATAATATACTTTACTTATCGTATTTAGTTACAGCTAGAACTGATTTATTATAAAAAAACTAAAAGAAAAAAAACTAAAACAGAAATAATTAATGACGCATTTTAATATCTACAATTGCGTGAACGCGCGTGAAAATAATTGTTTATATTTTATATTTGTTTATTTTAGTTTATGTTCAATATTAATTTAAGCCCAATTCTTGTCTGACAAGTATGAAGTGTACAGAATATACTACATATACATACATATTGGCAAATAAAGTGATTAAAAAATATTTAAATATAAAAACGAACGTATTAGCTTGAGAAATCCAAGAGCTGTTCACATACAAGTTTTTATAAGTATGCATATGTGCATACATACATACGCATGTTGATTTATATATGTACGTACTTTAAAATGTTACACTATTTCTGTTATATATAAAATCTAAGTTTGGGTTTTTTTTTTATCATAAGTGGTCTATTGTTGTTGTGCATTTATTTGTTATTATTATTATTATGTAATTGTTAATAAGCTATGCACGTACGTTTTATGCGTTTACATAATTGTAGATAAAACTAAATTGTGTTTTTATATATTTAAGAACTATTCGCTGTGTTTATATTTATTTCGTTTTCTCAGTTTTTTTTTGTTATTTCTACATGTCTGTATGTATAATAATATCAATTTTTGATATATTTTGTGTTTTTTTTTCGTTTTAACCTACTAAATAGAATAAAAAAGCGAACATTTCTGTGCGTTTGGAAAGTTGCCGCAAGGAAATTCGCTGCTAAAGCTCAAGTGACTGAAAATCGCATTAAAAGTTACTGATACTTCACCTCTATTTCTGCTACTTTTTTCTTTATAATTAAGTATTACTTTTATATCTGTGTTCGCATGGAATATTTAGTAGCTTATGTCGAAATACTGACTTTAGTATAATGCGGCATTCCCTTTATTCTTTAAACGACAAGGCATTTTTTATGAGACTTAAAAAGGAGGATATTGGCTTGCTTGTATCGGAACTATTATTTGCCAAAAGTTCTTCAACTGCTCGTCGCCAGTGAGAGTCATTCGCAATCGTATGCTGCGAATGCCGCATTATACTAAAGCCAGCCTTTCGACATAATGTTACATACACTTGCGCATTACTTTCAGTTTATTTAAAAAAGTTTTTTTTTTTCATTGAATGTATAGAAAAGTTCATTGCTACTGTGTACGCTTTTTAATTACATAGTTAGTACATGTATGTACATATAAACTTACATACAAATTTATTTATTATATTATTTATTGATTTCTATTATCGACTACGTGTTTATGGTTAAGGTTAAAAAATTTTCAATCAGTCGAGCATTAGTGTTATTTATTGTTTCTTCTGTGTGTAAGTGTATGTATGTTTGTTTACTAAACTATGTTTTTGTGCTATTTTATGTTATATATTTTTACAATACAGTTTTTTAAGTAGTTGCTTATATGCGTTTTTTTTTGTTTCTTGTCAGCATTTCGTCGGCAGCTCGTTGCTCGTCCACGCTCATCTTGCTCGGCCACGCATTCTCGTTCGTTGTTCAGCTTTCTTTGCCTGTTTGCAAGCAGTTTAGAGCTTTTCTGTGCGTTTGTAAACATTTGTGCGCATAAGTGTGCATGGTAAATCTAAGCTTGAGGGGCATATGTCTGTCTTAAGACCTAGCATATCCTGACTTGCGTTTTAAATTGTTGTGAAAAAATTGCTTAGTTTTAGTTTAAAAAAATATACTAAGGGAACTTGAATATACAGCACTTGAAGCGTTGAAAAATTAGTAAAAAAAAAAATTAAAATTTTTTTATCGTTTCGATTTGCGTTGTTGCTTGTACAAGGAGAGAAGACTAGTAGCAACCTTACAACTTAAATAAATATGTATCAAAAAAAAAAAATAAAACTTAAAAAGTTCATTGCAAATTTTGCGAAAGTATATGCAAATCTACAAAATAAGAATGTGAAAAAATTATAGTCTACAATTAGGCGCTAGAGTGTAGCTAATAGCATAGCAGTACAAATGTAGTTAATGGCAAAGCTTTTATTTTAGTTCATAACGTTATTCTTTGTAACAGCCACAGTATGCGTCGCACGATGCTTGCGGTGTGGTGTCTTTAATCCATTTTAATATACTGTACATATGTATGTATGTATAAATTTTTTGTGCTTGAGAGTCTCTTGAATTGTGTTTTAATATACATACTATATATATATGTATGCACTATATATGTATGTATATACGCTTTCCGTAGCCGCCCCGCTTCGCAATCGTTCATGCACAAAGAACGACGTTACAAACATTACTAAAATTTATATTTATACTAAATTATTTATATTAGGTTTTTCGTTTTTTTGTTTCCTATTTTGTTTTGTCGTTTTTTGTTTTTTTTTACAATTACAAAATTACAAACGAAAAAGTTCGCTTAAGTAAGTGCGTCCTTAATTACAAAAATTGTTAATTGCACCTATACTAGGTATACAGCACAATATCACTGGTTGTTTGCTCGTATGCTAGCTGATTTTTTTTTTTTTTTTATATAAATATGTTTAGTTTACATCTACGTCATCATTATCATTATCATCATCGGCATCATATCGTATAATTAATAAGGGTGTATGCATTCAAAGAAAAAAAAGGAGCCCCACTAACAACAACACACACGCCGATATGTCTGTATGCATGTATGTATGTGTGCCTAACTCATTTTCCCCTCAAAAACTTTGCATGCAATTATCGCTTTCTTCTACAACTTTCTCCTCCTCTACAATATGTAACTTGTAATATTTCATTGTGGTTTTGGCACCGGGATTGCAGATTCTTTTTGTTCACTAGTCTTTCTTGGTTTTCAATTGTGAGTGGTGTGATTGTATCTGCTGTGTTGTATTTGTAAGCGTTTATGCTTAGCGATTATTTCATCTTTTCCTGCCGGTCGCAACGACAGCCATCACTTGCTGCATCGTCGGTTCGGGCACGCACGCCTGTGGATCACATTTCATTTTTCCATCGCCACCGCAACTGAAAAGCAAAAACGAGAAAAATTTCATTAAAGCGAAACTCTTTTCGGCAAACAAAAAATCTTACTGCAAGTAAACATTTTTACACCTTTGTTCGCTGAGTACTTACGTGCAATTGATGCATGGACCGCTCGTCGATTCGATCTTCTCGCCGACCTTGTACGATCTGCCATTGATTAGGCAGCCATTTCGTTGCACCGCTCCGCCATATGAGTGATGCAGGAAATGTGGCGGCAGTGTTGTGCTCGTCGTTGTCGTACTGGTGGTGATATTCAGTACGGTTGCCATCGACACGGGACACTCGTATCGTGGGCAGCAGAAGCCCGAGATAGGTTCTTCGTGACAGCCGGAAATTGGTGGCGGGCAAGATTGTTGCAAGCAAATGATGTCACTTCTGAAGCAGAAGCAGAAATCGCAAGGATCGTCTCGTGGTATTTGCTGCGCTGAGACGTAAAGTTTGCCGCCATAACGGCAAGTGCCAGGACCGAATACTTCTGACTCGTCTTCGTCGGGATATTCATCGTTGTAGGATGGATACTGACCGTATACAGGTGCTGGTGGTGGATAGTGTGTGATTGTTGGCTGTGTGGTAATGAGCACATCGCTGCTGATGAGATTTGTCGGCGTTGTTGTTTCTGTTGCAAGTTCGGGTTGTGATGTTGCATTAGCGATGTCGATCCGGCTGTCGATCGCTGGTGTTGGCAGTGTTGTGCCAATGTGTGGGAATAGTGGGTGAAGTGTTGTTGCGATGCTTTCCTTTTCTTCCTCTGTGCTGACTTCTGTTTGCTCGGCTGAGGTCTTCTCGGTAGAACTGATGGCGACCTCTGCGGAGGCTTCTTGTTTTTCGGTTGTTGGACGTTTGCCTTCTTCAGTTTCGAATGCAGGTTTGATTGTAACTAGTGGTTCTTCAACTTCAGATTCAGTTTCAGGAGTTGCTGTTACTGCTCCTTGTTCTTTCTTAAATTCAGTTTCATCCGTAGGTGCAACTGTGGCAGCCAGTTTCTCTTCTTCAGCTTCAAGTGTAGGCTTGTCTGTAGCTGGTTGGAGGTCGGCCTCGGCCTCAGAAACTGGAGTGGATGAGACAGCCTCCTTTTCTCCATCTTTGGTTTCAATCTCCGGCTTGGCCGTCACTGCTTGTTGATCTTCCTCAAATTCAGTTCCTGGGACAACTGTGATATGTTCTTTCTCTTCCTCGGCCTGGGGTTTTATTGTTGCTGGTTGTTTTTCCTCGTCAGATCCAGCTTCAGGCGCGCTTGTGGTAGATTGCTTCTCTTCTTCCGCTTCTTCCTCCGGTTTGACAGTTGCTGGTTGTTTGTCCTCTTCGGACTCAGCTCCAGGGGCGCTTGTGACAGGTTGTTTCTCTTCTTCTGCTTCTTCATCGGGTTTGGCAGTTGCTGGTTGTTTTTCCTCATCAGAGCCAGCTTCAGGGGCGGTTGTGGCAGGTTGTTTCTCTTCATCCGCTTCTCCTTCCGGTTTGACAGTCGCTGGTTGTTTTTCCTCTTCGGACTCAGCTCCAGCGGTGGCTGTAGCAGGTTGTTTCTCGTCTTCCGCTTCTCCACCCGGTTTGCCTGTTGCTAGTTGTGGTTTCTCATCAGATTCAGATTCAGGGGCAGCTGTGGCAGATTGTTTCTCTTCATCCGCTTCACCTTCAGGTTTAGATGTCTCTGGTTGCTCCTCTTCTTCAGATTCAACATCAGGTGCTACAGTGGTATGTCCTTTCTCTTCTTCTGCTTCTGGTTTCGTGGTCACTGTTTGTTCTTCTTCCTGAGGTTGAGTTTCAGAACCCTCTGATTCTGGTTTCGCCGTCACTGTTTGTTTTTCTTCGTCCGTCGTAATTTCAGGGGCAGCTGTGGCGGAGGGTTTCTTTTCTGGCAATTCGGATTCTTTGTCTTCTTCCGATTCGGATTCAGGAGTGGCTGTTGTTGCTGCTTGTGAATCTTCTCCAGCTATGACATCAGGATTCAGTGTCGTGGGTTGTGTTCCGTCGCCTGCCTCGGACTCAGACTCAGGCTGAGCTGCTTCTTGTTGTTTCTCTTCTTCAGGTTCAAGTTCGGGAATAGCCGTGGGAGGCTGTATCTTCTCGTCAGATTCAAGTCCAGGTTTAAGCGTTGCTGGTTGTCTTTCTCCTTCAGCTTCAGTTTCGGGGGAAGGTGTGATTTGATCTTCCTCCTTTTGTTTTTCGCTTTCAGGCTTAGCCGTTGTAATTTCGCCGAGTTCGAAATGAGATCTGATTGTTGTTGATTGTTCTTTGTCCTCAGGTTTGGCTTCACTGGTGTCTTCACCTTTTTGTTTTTGTTCTTCTTCTTCAGGTTTCTCCGTGACTGCCTCCTTGTTAGTCTCGGCTGGTTCCGTGACTGAAACCATGTCTTCTCCAATTAATTGTGGTCCCGAGGTAGGTTTAACTGTAATATCTTCTATGCTTTCCCCTTCCTCTCCTGAAGCTTCGAAATCGTCAGTTTTCGATGGTTTCACTGCACTTTCGGTTGTGCTTGGCAAGCCATGATCCGTAACAAATTCGGCAATGTGCTGTACTGTGTGTTTAGTTGAAGTTTCTTCCTCTGATTCTACGGAGCCTTCGCCTTCCTCCTCTGATTCTAAATCAGCTATTACACCAGGAGCTGGGGAAGCTTTTGTCTTACTACTTTCTGGATGTTGCGTTGTAATCTCTTGCATACCTTCTGGCGCGATAGAAGCAACGGTCGCCTCTTCAAGGTCCAAGTCCAGGCGAGGAACAATAGTAACACCCTCCCGATCTTCGTCGACAGGGGAACCTTTCTCGTTATCCACAACAATTCCAGTCTCCAAGGGAGTGACGCCTGTTGCCTTCTCGAATTCTTCATCGACGGTTGGAGCTGCAGAAGTTGTAACAACATTTTCAATACCTTCAGTAGCAGGTGCAACAGAGGTCTTTTTGAATTCATCCACATGTTCGGAAACAGAGGGAGTAGTAGCCCTTTCGAACTCATCCAAAATCGGAACTCCAGTCGTCCTTTCGATTCCTTCGACTTCTTCTGTCTCAGCAGCAGGGGCGACAGTAACCTTTTCAATTTCATCGACACTTGGAGCTGCTGGGGTTTTATCAACATCTCCAACTTCAGGGGCAATAGTGGCCTTTTCACTTTCTTCGTCTTCAGGAACAGCAGTGGCTTTCTCGATTGCTCCTGCATCAGGGATAGTTGTAGCCAGTTCAACACCTTCAATTCCAGGAGCGGATGTGGTTTTCTCAACGCCTTCGGGTTCCTCGACTTTAGGAACAGCAGTAGCCTTTTCGATATCTTCGGGTCTTGAGGCGGAGGGAACTTTCTCGACTCCCTCTTCCGAATCAGGAGCGCCAGTAGCCTTTTCGATATCTTCAGTTCCAGGGGCAGATGTGGCTTTCTCGATGCCTTCTTCCAATTCAGGAGCAGAAGTAGCTTTTTCGACACCTTCGATTTCAGGGGCAGATGTGGCTTTCTCGATTGCTTCTTCCGATTCGGGGGCAGAAGTAGCTTTTTCGGTACCTTCCACTCCAGGGGCGGAGGTGGGTTTCTCGACGCCTTCCTCCAATTCAGGAGCAGCAGTAGCTTTTTCGACATCTTCGATTCTAGGGGCGGATGTAGATTTCTCGATGCCTTCTTCCAATTCAGGAGGAGCAGTAGCTTTTTCGACATCTTCGATTCCAGACGGGGAAGTGGGTTTCTCGGCGCCTTCTTCCAATTCAGGTGCAGCAG